>NC_134881.1:38995909-39008409 GCF_041734735.1 Babylonia areolata | reverse complement strand
ATTGTCACTTGGGGAGGTGTTTTTCTCCACTTGATTCTCACTTGGGGAGGTGTTTTTCTCCACCTGATTGTCACTTGGTGGGATGTTTTTCTCCACCTGATTGTCACTTGGTGGGATGTTTTTCTCCACTTGATTCTCACTTGGGGAGGTGTTTTTCTCCACTTGATTGTCACTTGATGGGATGTTTTTCTCCACTTGATTGTCACTTGGGGAGGTGTTTTTCTCCACTTGATTGTCACTTGTGGAGGTGTTTTTCTCCACTTGATTGTCACTTAGTGGGATGTTTTTCTCCTCTTGATTGTCACTTGATGGGATGTTTTTCTCCACTTGATTGTCACTTGGGGAGGTGTTTTTCTCCACTTGATTGTCACTTGGTGGGATGTTTTTCTCCACCTGATTGTCACTTGGTGGGGTGTTTTTCTCCACCTGATTGTCACTTGGTGGGATGTTTTTCTCCACCTGATTGTCACTTGGTGGGGTGTTTTTCTCCACCTGATTGTCACTTGGTGGGATGTTTTTCTCCACTTGATTGTCACTTGGTGGGATGTTTTTCTCCACTTGATTGTCACTTGGTGGGATGTTTTTCTCCACCTGATTGTCACTTGGTGGGATGTTTTTCTCCACTTGATTGTCACTTGGTGGGATGTTTTTCTCCACCTGATTGTCACTTGGTGGAGGTGTTTTTCTCCGCTTGATTGTCACTTGGTGGGATGTTTTTCTCCACTTGATTGTCACTTGGGGAGGTGTTTTTCTCCACTTGATTGTCACTTGGTGGGATGTTTTTCTCCACCTGATTGTCACTTGGTGGGATGTTTTTCTCCACTTGATTGTCACTTGGTGGGATGTTTTTCTCCACTTGATTGTCACTTGGTGGGATGTTTTTCTCCACTTGATTCTCACTTGGTGGGATGTTTTTCTCCACTTGATTGTCACTTGGTGGGATGTTTTTCTCCTCTTGATTGTCACTTGGTGGGATGTTTTTCTCCACTTGATTGTCACTTGGTGGGGTGTTTTTCTCCACCTGATTGTCACTTGGTGGGATGTTTTTCTCCACTTGATTGTCACTTGGTGGGATGTTTTTCTCCACCTGATTGTCACTTGGTGGGATGTTTTTCTCCACCTGATTGTCACTTGGTGGGATGTTTTTCTCCACTTGATTGTCACTTGGTGGGGTGTTTTTCTCCACTTGATTGTCACTTGGTGGGGTGTTTTTCTCCACTTGATTGTCACTTGGTGGGATGTTTTTCTCCACTTGATTGTCACTTGGTGGGATGTTTTTCTCCACTTGATTGTCACTTGGTGGGATGTTTTTCTCCACCTGATTGTCACTTGGTGGGATTTTTTCTCCACTTGATAGTCACTTGGTGGGATGTTTTTCTCCACCTGATTGTCACTTGGTGGGATGTTTTTCTCCACTTGATTCTCACTTGGTGGGATTTTTTCTCCACTTGATTGTCACTTGGTGGGATGTTTTTCTCCACTTGATTCTCACTTGGTGGGATGTTTTTCTCCACTTGATTCTCACTTGGGGAGGTGTTTTTCTCCACTTGATTGTCACTTGGTGGGATGTTTTTCTCCACTTGATTGTCACTTGGTGGGATGTTTTTCTCCACCTGATTGTCACTTGGTGGGATGTTTTTCTCCACCTGATTGTCACTTGGTGGGATGTTTTTCTCCACTTGATTGTCACTTGGTGGGATGTTTTTCTCCACTTGATTGTCACTTGGTGGGATGTTTTTCTCCACTTGATTGTCACTTGGTGGGATGTTTTTCTCCACCTGATTGTCACTTGGTGGGATGTTTTTCTCCACCTGATTGTCACTTGGTGGGATGTTTTTCTCCACTTGATTGTCACTTGGTGGCAAGGTGCACGTGAAGGGGGTTTGGAATTAAGGCAAGGTGCACGTGAAGGGGGTTTGGAATTAAGACAAGGTGCACGTGAAGGGGGTTTGGAATTAAGACAAGGTGCACGTGAAGGGGGGTTGGAATTAAGGCAAGGTGCACGTGAAGGGGGGTTGGAATTAAGGCAAGGTGCGCGTGAAGGGGGTTTGGAATTAAGACACGTGAAGGGAGTTTGGAACTAAGGCAAGAGTCCCTGTGCAGCCACACACTAAGGTCTGGGGTTTGTTGCACGTGAAGTACGTTTGGAATTAAGGTAAGATGCACGTGAAGGGGATTTGGAATTAAGGTAAGATGCACGTGAAGTACGTTTGGAATTAAGGTAAGATGCACGTGAAGGGCGTTTGGAATTAAGGCAAGAGTCCCTGTGCAGCCACACCAAGGTCTGTTGAACGTGAAGGGGGTTTGGAATGAAGGAGACTTGACTAAATGTTTTGTGTTTAGTTTTCTCTCCTGCACTTCTGGCTACCGTCCTTCTTTGTGTTCGATAAGTAAATGGATGAGTGTGAATAATCCAGGAAGTGAATAAAGTACACATAAAAAAATTATATGATACTTATTCAGTTTTCTTTCCTGCTCTTGGTCCAATATTATCTCTGTGTCAGATGTTCGAATGAAAAGAGTCACGTACAGAGTAAAGAATGGGCCTACCTGAATTTTATACGATACAATAATCAGTCTGTGAAGATGGTCCAATAAAAAAAAATGAAGCAGAAGTCAGTGAGAAAAGGCAAAACATGAATGAGAACCTCGTTGTCTATCAGTATCAGTATCTGAAGGAAGGAGACTGATATACTGCGTGAGGACTTACTCTGTGTTATAGCCGTTAAGCTATGATAGCCGTTTAACTTTTTTCTTTCTTTTTTAATTTTTTTTTTTTTTACGCCTATAATTGATTTCATCAAGTTTTTGCGCCTTGTACATATTATTATTATTAGTAGTAGTTCCTTTTTTATGTATTTATCTATTATTATTATTATTATTATTATTTTATTTTTCTTTATTTTCTTTATTTATTTATTTATCTTTCTTTTTTTTCTCAAGGCCTGACTAAGCGGGTTGGGTTACGCTACTGGTCAGGCATCTGCTTAGCAGATGTGGTGTAGCGTATATGGATTTGTCCGAACGCAGTGACACCTCCTTGAGCTACTGAAACTGAAACTGAAACTATGAAACCAAATGGAGAGAGAGAGAGAGAGAGAGAGAGAGAGAGAGAGAGAGAGAGAGATTCGAACCTGGATTTGATTCGGGGGTAAAGGGCAAGTCACAAGCTACTTTTCACAACTCCCTCACGAAATACATGGAAAACAGAAAAAAAAAAACAAGAAGTAGAAAGAAGAAGAAGGAGGAGGAGGAGGAGAAGAAGGGGGTTGAAGGAGAAGAAGGAAGAGCAGAAGGAGGAGGAAGAGGAGGGTGAAGGAGGAGGAGGAAAAGAAGGACGGTGAAGGAGGAGAAGAAGGAGGAGGAAAAGGAGGGTGAAGGAGGAGAAGGAAGAGAAGGAGGAGGAGGAAAAGAAGGAGGGTGAAGGAGGAGAAGAAGGAGGAGGAAAAGGAGGGTGAAGGAGGAGAAGGAAGAGAAGGAGGAGGAGGAAAAGAAGGAGGGTGAAGGAGGAGAAGAAGAAGGATGAAGGAGGAGGAGGAAAAGAAACAGAAAGGAAAGGAGTGGAGGAAGAGGAAGAAGAAGAAGGAGGGAAGACTGGTGCAAAGCTAAAAGGTGACATGGAAAAGTTAAAGTCTAGACTTACAGGTGACTTTGCTCAAACCATCTGTGTGGATTTCTGGTGTCTGATGGAGTTGGACTCCATTCCAACATTCCCCCCCCCCCTCCCCCAGTCCCTCCCCAGCCCTCCCACCCCCCTCCCATTTTCCCGCTACCACCTTCCTCCCCAACCCCTCTAATAATACCAACTTAGAAATTCAGATCGCGTTTGAGCTGTCTATTCTGGCAGTAAAACCCGCGAAATCAGGCTGAACTGTGTGGTCCCATTCATCTGTCTCTTCCTTGTGTAATATTATTCTCTTTGGAGCTGGTCCGAACAAAGTTCAACGTCTTCTCACGATCTTAAAACGACCTGTCCCCCCCCACCCGTACCCCCACCCCCACCCATTCTTCGTCTTCTCTCCGTCGCCCTCCGAACTGATGTTGATAATGGAGGAGGGGGAAGCGCTTAGCGTGGGTGGGTGTCGTCATTCACGGCACCGTCTGGGGGCTTTGGAATTTATTTTCAATTTACTCCGGCGCTTGCTGCTAATTTAACAGCGGAAGGCCGCGGTGTGGATCCTGCGAGCTGGAGGCCTGATGGCTTTTCCAACACGCAGTTCTCCAGGTGTTTCCACAGTTTCCTTTGATTAAAAGACTTTCTTTTTTTCTTTCTTTTTTTTTTTTGTTTGAAGTTCCCTTGCTTGCTTGTTTTTGTGTGCAGAGACAGTCTGTTCACAGAAGTGCGAAACTCCGGCCTCATCTGGAACTTAGACTAGAAACTTCTCGCATATCTGAGGAGAGGGGAGGGGGGGGGGGGGGGGGGAGGGAGACGTGAGAAGAAGGGAGGGGGGTGTTTAGGCGGGAGAGGGAGGAGGGAAGAGGCATGGCGTTAATTTGGTGTCGGGAGGAACCATCATGCGAGCCGGGGATCGGACCGTGTGTTTCGTAACGCGGTTACCTCAGTTCCTGGCAGACAAAGAAAGAAAGCTCGTCCATCCCCGTGTAGTGTAGTGTAGTGTAGTGTGGGAGAACAGCTCCGAGCAGCGGCCGGCAACTGGGTCACTGCACCCCCACTGAGAGCAACGAGTTGATGATATTTCCCAAGATGTGCAGGAGGCGCCGGGAGAGGGGGGAAAGTGGGGGGGGGGGGGGGCTGATTGATGGAGACCACCATTCGTCTCGGCTCCCCCGTGTCTGATCATCCCTCAGTGCTGGCAGGATTGGGGGGATAGGGGGGGGGGGGAGGGAGGGGGGGGGGGGTGAAGAAGAATGTGTAAGGTGGTGTCAGACTCGCTTTTAGCCCCCTGTCGTAAATCTTGGAGGCTGTGCGGAGTGGGAGATTTCGGGTTGTTGAACCAGCCAGTTGTCAGTGAAAAGTATGTGGTCTGTGCAATTGTAATGGATGTCTGTCTGCACGGGGTAGAGAAAGGAACGGTGCAGACATTGAGAGATTTGGGTTTGTAGCAAGCTGTGATGATGTGAGTTGTGTCTTGCGGGTGGCAGTGAACAGAGAGGCCATGTTCCTGGGCGTTGTAATATTGGCTGTGCTTGTTGTGTCAGGGGTCGTTGTCTGTTGTCAACAGCTTCCACAACAACTGCGATGCACGCAGACTGACAATGCCTGTCCCCCTTCTTCTCTGCCTCCGTTTCTCTTTCTTTGTCTGTCTGCCTCCCTCACCCCACCCCTCTCTCTCTCTCTTTGTGTGTGTGTGTGTGTGTGTGTGTGTGTGTGTGCGTGCGTGCGTACGTGCGTGTGTGTGTGTGTGTGTTGTTCGTTCGTTCTTTAGTTTAACGTCTTTTCACTGTAAGTGATATTAGACGAGGGAAGGAAAAAAATCGAGTGGGAGGAGGGGGCGGGGGGGGGGGGGGGGGGGGGGGGGGCGGGGGGGGGGGGAATTACGGTGTACGCATACGAGTAAGTGAAAGTGTGTGTGTGTGCATGCGTGCGTGTGTGTGTGTACATAATCAAGTGTGTGTGTTTCTTTAGAACTGCATAAATGTATCTATCCATCTCTCCATTTATCTATCCGTCCACTCGTCCTTGGGATGCATTTTATCTATGTATTACAGATCTATCCAGTATGTCACGAAATCGCACCCTGGGAAAGTTGTGCATAAATTCTGATGTAAGTACGGGAACCATGTTCTTGCCTGATACCCCCCCCCCACCCACACGCACCACAGCAACACAAACGACCCTCAACCCCCCCATCCCCCAAAGAACAAAAAGAAAGAAAAAAATCGATATGACTTACATACTTGTATGATACACAGAAAGAGAGATACTATCCATATGTAGGTCTGCATGTGGAACTATTGAGGTCGGCACAGCTTGAGCCGTGAGGCCCACAGTGCAATTCAATACCTGACCAATGTGTTCAGAACACAGCCTGGCCCACTGCCTGTCTTCCACATGTCTGTTGGCTCTGAACGTGTCCATGGTCCACTGCCTGTCCACATGTTGGCTCTGAACGTGTCCATGGCCCACTGCCTGTCTTCCACATGTTGGCTCTGAACGTGTCCATGGCCCACTGCCTGTCTTCCACATGTCTGTTGGCTCTGAACGTGTCCTTAGCCCACTGCCTGTCTTCCACATGTCTGTTGGTTCTGAACGTGTCCATGGCCCACTGCCGGTCTTCCACATGTCTGTTGTCTCTGAACGTGTCCTTAGCCCACTGCCTGTCTTCCACATGTCTGTTGGCTCTGAACGTGTCCATGGTCCACTGCCTGTCTTCCACATGTCTGTTGGCTCTGAACGTGTCCATGGCCCACTGCCTGTCTTCCACATGTCTGTTGGCTCTGAACGTGTCCATTGCCCACTGCCTGTCTTCCACATGTCTGTTGGCTCTGAACGTGTCCATGGCCCACTGCCTGTCTTCCACGTGTCTGTTGGCTCTGAACGTGTCCATGGCCCACTGCCTGTCTTCCACATGTCTGTTGGCTCTGAACGTGTCCATGGCCCACTGCCTGTCTTCCACATGTCTGTTGGCTCTGAACGTGTCCATGGCCCACTGCCTGTCTTCCACATGTCTGTTGGCTCTGAACGTGTCCATGGCCCACTGCCTGTCTTCCACGTCTGTTGGCTCTGAACGTGTCCATTGCCCACTGCCTGTCTTCCACATGTCTGTTGGCTCTGAACGTGTCCATGGCCCACTGCCTGTCTTCCACATGTCTGTTGGCTCTGAACGTGTCCTTAGCCCACTGCCTGTCTTCCACATGTCTGTTGGCTCTGAACGTGTCCATGGCCCACTGCCTGTCTTCCACATGTCTGTTGGCTCTGAACGTGTCCATTGCCCACTGCCTGTCTTCCACATGTCTGTTGGCTCTGAACGTGTCCATGGTCCACTGCCTGTCTTCCACATGTCTGTTGGCTCTGAACGTGTCCATGGCCCACTGCCTGTCTTCCACGTGTCTGTTGGCTCTGAACGTGTCCATTGCCCACTGCCTGTCTTCCACATGTCTGTTGGCTCTGAACGTGTCCATGGCCCACTGCCTGTCTTCCACATGTCTGTTGGCTCTGAACGTGTCCTTAGCCCACTGCCTGTCTTCCACATGTTGGCTCTGAACGTGTCCATTGCCCACTGCCTGTCTTCCACATGTCTGTTGGCTCTGAACGTGTCCATTGCCCACTGCCTGTCTTCCACATGTCTGTTGGCTCTGAACGTGTCCATTGCCCACTGCCTGTCTTCCACATGTCTGTTGGCTCTGAACGTGTCCTTAGCCCACTGCCTGTCTTCCACATGTCTGTTGGCTCTGAACGTGTCCATGGTCCACTGCCTGTCTTCCACATGTCTGTTGGCTCTGAAAGTGTCCATGGCCCACTGCCTGTCTTCCACGTGTCTGTTGGCTCTGAACGTGTCCATTGCCCACTGCCTGTCTTCCACATGTCTGTTGGCTCTGAACGTGTCCATGGCCCACTGCCTGTCTTCCACATGTCTGTTGGCTCTGAACGTGTCCTTAGCCCACTGCCTGTCTTCCACATGTCTGTTGGCTCTGAACGTGTCCATGGCCCACTGCATGTCTTCCACATGTCTGTTGGCTCTGAACGTGTCCATTGCCCACTGCCTGTCTTCCACATGTCTGTTGGCTCTGAACGTGTCCTTAGCCCACTGCCTGTCTTCCACATGTTGGCTCTGAACGTGTCCATTGCCCACTGCCTGTCTTCCACGTATCTGTTGGCTCTGAACGTGTCCATGGGCCACTGCCTGTCTTCCACATGTCTGTTGGCTCTGAACGTGTCCATTGCCCACTGCCTGTCTTCCACATGTCTGTTGGCTCTGAACGTGTCCTTAGCCCACTGCCTGTCTTCCACATGTCTGTTGGCTCTGAACGTGTCCATGGCCCACTGCATGTCTTCCACATGTCTGTTGGCTCTGAACGTGTCCATGGCCCACTGCCTGTCTTCCACATGTCTGTTGGCTCTGAACGTGTCCATTGCCCACTGCCTGTCTTCCACATGTCTGTTGGCTCTGAACGTGTCCATGGCCCAGTGCATGTCTTCCACATGTCTGTTGGCTCTGAACGTGTCCATTGCCCACTGCCTGTCTTCCACATGTCTGTTGGCTCTGAACGTGTCCTTAGCCCACTGCCTGTCTTCCACATGTCTGTTGGCTCTGAACGTGTCCATGGCCCACTGCATGTCTTCCACATGTCTGTTGGCACTGAACGTGTCCATTGCCCACTGCCTGTCTTCCACATGTCTGTTGGCTCTGAACGTGTCCATGGCCCAGTGCCTGTCTTCCACATGTCTGTTGGCTCTGAACGTGTCCATGGCCCAGTGCCTGTCTTCCACATGTCTGTTGGCTCTGAACGTGTCCATGGCCCAGTGCCTATCTTCCACATGTCTGTTGGCTCTGAACGTGTCCATTGCCCACTGCATGTCTTCCACATGTCTGTTGGCTCTGAACGTGTCCATTGCCCACTGCCTGTCTTCCACATGTCTGTTGGCTCTGAACGTGTCCTTAGCCCACTGCCTGTCTTCCACATGTCTGTTGGCTCTGAACGTGTCCATGGCCCACTGCCTGTCTTCCACATGTTGGCTCTGAACGTGTCCATTGCCCACTGCCTGTCTTCCACGTGTCTGTTGGCTCTGAACGTGCCCATGGCCCACTGCATGTCTTCCACATGTCTGTTGGCTCTGAACGTGTCCATTGCCCACTGCATGTCTTCCACATATCTGTTGGCTCTGAACGTGTCCTTAGCCCACTGCCTGTCTTCCACATGTCTGTTGGCTCTGAACGTGTCCATGGCCCACTGCATGTCTTCCACATGTCTGTTGGCTCTGAACGTGTCCATTGCCCACTGCCTGTCTTCCACATGTCTGTTGGCTCTGAACGTGTCCATGGCCCACTGCCTGTCTTCCACATGTCTGTTGGCTCTGAACGTGTCCTTAGCCCACTGCCTGTCTTCCACATGTCTGTTGGCTCTGAACGTGTAAATGGTCCACTGCCTGTCTTCCACATGTTGGCTATGAACGTGTAAATGGTCCACTGCCTGTCTTCCACATGTTGGCTCTGAACGTGTAAATGGTCCACTGCCTGTCTTCCACGTGTCTGTTGGCTCTGAACGTGTCCATGGCCCACTGCCTGTCTTCCACGTGTCAGGTTTGGCTTTGATTTGTGGTCAAAACAGGAGGCAGGATAGGTGCTCGCGTGCATCGTGTGAGTTTGACGAAGTGACCGCCTTACTGACCCCATTCTGTTGAACTGGACTGAAGGAATGAAGCTGACACGGAAAGACACCGTGACAGACCAAAAAAAACCAATTTCCCTGTTCCTGTTTCTGAATCGTTTACTTTCCTCATGTTCTTTTTCTGGTTTCGTTTTTGTCTTCAGCTCGTTTAAAGCTAGCGGTTCTTACCAGGAGTCGTGTTGATGATGCATTGTGCATTGTGCAAGATTTGCATTTAGTTTTAGTGGAAAAAAGAAAAATAATTTCGTGTTTTGCGCGGGTGTGTCCAACATTATTCTCACTATTATTATTATTATTATTTTGTCTCGTTCTTCTGTGCGTGTTTGACTCTCTGTCTGTCTGTCTGTGTCTGCTTCTCTCAATCAATCTATCTATCCATCTCTATTAACGTGCGTATTCCATCTTCTGCTTGCGTATACACATGAAGGGGGTTCAGGCACAAGCAGCTGTGCACATAATTATGTTGACATGGGAGATCGGAAAAATCTCCACCCTTTAACTCTCTCCATACGAACGGCGAAAGAGACGACGTTAACAGCGTTTCACCCAAATTACCATCATCAAAATATTGCATGTGGAAGGCTCTTATACTGAAGAGTTGAATGTTGACAAAGAATACCACAATTCTGACGACGGAAGCTAAAGGTTGGTTCATTCAGACACCCACTGGACATCCGAGGGGTCTGTGTAGAGGAGAAGAGAGGACTGGTCGTACTGAGTGAGATATTAACCACCAGGCGCCGTTACCTAGATTCGAACCGGGACCCTCAAATTAAAAGTCCAACGCTTTAATCACTTGGCTGTTGCGCCCGTCTGAGGGTTACAACAATCCGATTTAACGTCGACACGAACACCAGATAATAAATTATTGCCGACAGGGGTAGTCATCCCTGGAGAAGTGTGTGTGTGTGTGTGTGTGTGTGTGTGTGGGTGTTGTATAATATACAGTTTATGAGTGTTTCGGGGCAGTATTCATGAAAGCATCGCATTACTTACATCTTACTGCGCTTTCTTCGAGACGAAATGAAATTTGTACTCTGGTATCTGGTTACCTGTTTTACATTCATGTTATTTATGGCCGATCTTTGTCCCTGTCTGCAGTGTCATCAGAATCAGACCAGAATTGACCCCCCCACCCCCACCCCCACCCCCCCTCCACCTTCCTCTTACTGTACTCCCGGGACTGAATTTGATTAAACAAATACAATAAAAATAAAATAAAATAAACCAAAACGCGCATACCACTGTCGCCACCCTTTTACTTATCATTCATGCGAATTCGCGGGTAAAAGTGTCTTGGCTTCAGAAATCTAACTCAAACATAACTATGTTGGAAATATTTTATTTTTGTTGATGTTTTCGATTCAGAATGATTGCTGTTTGTGACACACATTTTGACATTTTGATGAATCTTAAAAAGGGGGGAGGTTGGGGGAAGGGGGAGAGGCAGCGAGAGAAGTATTGGAGCATGTATTTATAGCTGAATTTAATGCACTGGTGACTCAAACACGGGAGTGCATTGCTGGCCTAAAGGACTGGATGACTCTCAACAAGCTGCAACTAAATGATGATAAGACTGAATTTATGATAACCTGTCCAAGGAAGTTTCGTCAACATCATTCCTTTCCTGACTCTGCTCTGATCAATGGCACACCTGTTTCACTTTCTTCTTCTGTTCGCAGTCTTGGTGTAATCCTAGACCAGTCTCTTTCCTTCCAACAGCACATTTCGAATATCTGTGAAGTCGCCTATTTGGAACTGCGTAGAATCAGCTCTATCCGCCACTATCTCTCAACCGATGCAACCAAGACCCATGTATGCTCTCTGGTTCTCTCAAGATTGGATTACTGCAACTCTCTTTTGGCCGGCCTTCCCAAATATCTATTAGACAGACTCCAACGAATTTAGAACAACGCTGCCAGACTCATTTGCAGAGCTTCTAAATTTGACCATGTTTCTCCTCTCTTTCAGTCTCTCCTCTGGTTGCCTGTTTCTGATCGAATAGACTATAAGCTATCCACTCTGACCTTTTCTGCAGTCAACGGATCTGGCCCCAAGTATCTTTCTGAACTCTTCCATATCTATACCCCGTCTCGCCAGCTCCGTTCTTCCTCTGGTACTCGACTTCTCAGGATACCTCACGTCAGAAGTAAGACATATGGACACAGATCGTTTTCTTTTCAATCGCCAAAAATGTGGAACAAGCTCCCTGATAACCTCCGTCATTCTGATTCCCTCGCATCTTTTAAATCTCGTCTCAAAACTCACCTTTTCCCTCAGCAATAAGTTCAATTGTGGCAGGTCCACTTCCTTTGCGTTAGCTGTGCTTGACTATGTGTGTATACATATGTATATCTCTGATGCTTGTATGGTTGCCAGACTGTCAGGAAACGTCGATGTTTGTATTGGTGCCACACTGTCAGGAAACGTTGATCTTTGTATTGGTGCCAGACTGTTAGGAAACGTTGATGTTTGTATTGGTGTCAGACTGTCAGGAAACGTTGATGTTTGTATTGGTGCCACAGTCAGGAAACGTTGATGTTTGTATTGGTGTCAGACTGTCAGGAAACGTGATGTTTGTATTGGTGTCAGACTGTCACCAGGAAACGTTGATGTTTGTATTGGTGCCAGACTGTCAGGAAAGAAACGTTGATGTTTGTATTGGTGTCAGACTGTCAGCAGGAAACGTTGATGTTGTATTGGTGCCAGACTGTCAGGAAACGTTGAAGTTTGTATTGGTGCCAGACTGTCAGCAGGAAATGTTGATGTTTGTATTGGTGTCAGACTGTCAGGAAACGTTGATGTTTGTATTGGTGCCAGACTGTCAGCAGGAAACGTTGATGTTTGTATTGGTGTCAGACTGTCAGGAAACAGTGATGTTTGTATTGGTATCAGACTGTCACCAGGAAACGTTGATATTTGTATTGGTGTCAGACTGTCAGCAGGAAACGTTGATGTTTGTATTGGTGCCAGACTGTCAGGAAAGAAACGTTGATGTTTGTATTGGTGTCAGACTGTCAACAGGAAACGTTGATGTTTGTATTGGTGCCAGACTGTCAGGAAACGTTGATGTTTGTATTGGTTCCAGACTGTCAGGAAACGTTGATGTTTGTATTGGTGTCAGACTGTCAGGAAACGTTGATGTTTGTATTGGTGTCAGACTGTCAGGAAACGTTGATGTTTGTATTGGTATCGGATTGTCAGCAGGA
>NC_134881.1:38988409-38990909 GCF_041734735.1 Babylonia areolata | reverse complement strand
TGATGCAGTGTTGTTGTTGCGGTGGTTGCAGGAGTGGGGCGGGGGCGTGATGGCGGGGCGGGGGACGGGAGTGGGGGCGGCCGGCCGGACAGCGGAGACCACTCGGACCTCCTGGTGCTGCAGAGACTGGGACACGACGGCACAGACCTGCCGCGATACCTGGCTTCCGAGGTCAGTGATTCCGGCATGATGGCCAGCTGTCTTGTCTGTCTGTCCGTCCCTGTCTCTGTCTCCCTGTCTCTCTGTCTCTGTCTCTCACTCTGTGTCCGTCTGTCTCTGAGCCGCCCCCCCCTCACCCCCCCCCCCCCCCCCCCCCCAACCCCCCGCCCCTCCTCTCTGCAAACGATTTGTGTATTGACGAGTGTGTGTGTTTGTGTGTGTGTGTGTGAGCATTATGTGTGTGTGAATGCATGTGTGTTTGGTGTTTGTGTGTGTGTGTGTGTACGTGTGTGTGTGCGTGCGCGCTCAAAGGCAAACAGAGAAAGGTGTGTGTGTGTCTGTGGAAATGTGCGCGTTCCCACAGAGAATTGACGGAAAGTGACACACAGAGACACCGCCGTGTGAAATTGAATCAAGAGTATTGTCCGTGTTGAAATCAACAGCGATTTTGACGAGTCTGCTACCAAATACACTGCTATACAGAATGTGATATATACAATTCAGTACAATGCAATATTGTTAAATTACTTTGCAAACTCCCCTCCCCCCGCCGCACCATACCAACACTACCCCCCCTATTCCCCCCCCCCCCCCCCCCACACACACACACACACAGGAGTGACCCCGTCAACTAGTTGTGGTAGTTTGCCTGGGAACAACATTCTTGTCAAGTTGGGCCGACCGAAGTAGTTGGTTCTCGGTGTGTGCCAGAAGTCCATGTTTGGTTGGCGGGGCTGTTAACTTGTTCAGCACAGTGTGTGTGTGTTGGTCTGTGTTGGGCTTTGGTCCCGTTGGCTTTTCTCTGGTGTTGTGTGTTCAAGTCTGTGGGTATAACCGGTGTGTCTGTGGGTAACCGGTGTGTCCCTATGATACTGGTGTGTCCCAGTGGTAACTGGTGTGTCCCTGTGGTAACCGGTGTGTCTGTGGGTAACCGGTGTGTCTGTGGGTAACCGTTGTGTCCCAGTGGTAACCGGTGTGTCCCTATGATACTGGTGTGTCTGTGGGTAACTGGTGTGTCCCTGTGGTAACCGGTGTGTCCCAGTGGTAACCGGTGTGTCCCTGTGGTAACCGGTGTGTCTGTGGGTAACCGGTGTGTTGCAGTGGTAACCAATGTGTCTGTGGGTAACCGGTGTGTCCCTATGGTACTGGTGTGTCTGTGGGTAACCGGTGTGTCTGTAGGTAACCGGTGTGTCTGTGGGTAACCGGTGTGTCTGTGGGTGTGTCTGTGGGTAACCGGTGTGTTTGTGGGTAACCAGTGTCTGTGGGCAACCGGTGTATCCCTGTTGTAACCAGTGTCCCTGTGGGTAAGCGGTGTCTCTGTGTCTGTTTTCATTTTTTATCGGCCTGGGAGTTATGCTGCGTGTATGCGTTTGTTTGTCGGTTGTAAGTGGTGTACATGCCTTCACTGTCTGTGTGTTCCATCTGTCAGAATGATAGAACGAATCTGACCGGCTGCCTTGAAGTGACTGCGCAACTGTAACAAAATTTTCATTTAGATTTTTGACTCACTTGTGTAAACAAAGTGAGTCTATGTTTTAACCCGGTGTTCGGTTGTCTGTGTGTGCGTGTGTGTGTGTCCGTGGTAAACTTTAACATTGACATTTTCTCTGCAAATACTTTGTCAGTTGACACCAAATTTAGCATAAAAATAGGAAAAAATCAGTTCTTCCCAGTCATCTTGTTTAAAACAATATTGCACCTCTGGGATGGGCACAAAAAATAAAAAAGAAGCCTAATTATATGCAAACTGCATTTACTGTTATATTTATATTTTTTGTATTCTCTAACTTGTAAACTTGGCACTTTTACCTCTTATTCTGACACAACAACAAGAGGAGTCATTATTATCATTTTTTGTTCAAACAGGAACTTCTTTTGCTAAGCATGGAATTTTTATTTATTTTGCAACCGTTTTGGTGCAGATAGTAAAAAAGGGAAATTACTCTGTAATTAATGCTAGGGGATTTAATTTATCACAAGTGAGTCTTGAAGGCCTTGCCTCTCTTGTTTTTTTTTTTTGTTTTGTTTTTTTAATGACTGACTACTGGTTCTCTGTTTGGCTATCACTATAGCTGTTCGGTATCTTCTAACGAGGATTTCATTCACAAATTATACGTCAGATTTTAGGCTGCTGGCTCTCGATGTGGCTGTCATTGTAGCAGTTTTCAGTCATCCAGCGAACTCTTTCTGTCAGTCTGCCCAAGTCCTGTCTGACATTTTTCTGTCTCATATGGAAGTGGCTGCAAAAGGGAGACTTGAGAGTGATGGTGATTTCTGTGGATGACAGGGGTGGGGTGGGGGGGGGGATTCCTGTGACCTTACTGGTAAATGTCACACAGAA
>NC_134881.1:38948409-38983409 GCF_041734735.1 Babylonia areolata | reverse complement strand
TGAACTTCGGAAAGCCTTTCTGTTTTCTTCTCTTTTTTTCCCCCCTTTTCTTTCTCCTTCTTTTTCTGGTCTTTTTCTCTTCCTTCTCTCATTCCTGCCCTCTTCCCTGTGCAGAAAAAAAAAAACCACAACATACCGCGCGGACTTGAGTGTAAGGGAGAGACAGACATAGGGAGGGAGGGGGAGAGACAGGGTGCACACACACACACACACACAGACACACACAGACACACACACACACACACACACACACACACACACACACACACACACACACACACACACACACACACACACACACACTGTAATACACGGGGAGCGATGGGATCAGACAGATGAGTGGCTGTGATAACAGGAAGCTGGCTGTAAAGCACACCACCACCACTGTCTCTGGGAACGCCGTGTGGTGGAGAGAGAGAGAGACCCAATGGTTGAGACAGACAGGACGGACTGAGACTGAGAGACAGACAGACAGACAGACAGGGAGATGACGGGAGACAGAGGAAAGAGATGGGGAGAGACAGACAGACAGACAGACATAGTGAGACAGAGAGAAAGAGAAATGAGGAGAGAGAGAGAGAGACCCAATGGTTGAGACAGACACACGGGCTGAGACTGAGACAGACAGACAGACAGACAGACAGGGAGATGACGGGAGACAGAGGAAAGAGATGGGGAGAGAGAGAGACAGACAGACAGACATAGTGAGACAGAGAGAAAGAGAAATGAGGAGAGAGAGAGACCCAATGGTTGAGACAGACACACGGGCTGAGACTGAGAGAGACAGACAGACAGACAGGGAGATGACGGGAGACAGAGGAAAGAGATGGGGAGAGAGAGAGACAGACAGACAGACATAGTGAGACAGAGAGAAAGAGAAATGAGGAGAGAGAGACCCAGTGGTTGAGACAGACACACGGGCTGAGACTGAGACAGACAGACAGACAGGGAGATGACGGGAGACAGAGGAAAGAGATGGGGAGAGAGAGACAGACAGACAGACAGATAGACATAGTGAGACAGAGAGAAAGAGAAATGAGGAGAGAGAGACCCAGTGGTTGAGACAGACACACGGGCTGAGACCGGAGACAGAGGAAAGAGATGGGGGGAGGGAGAGAGAGAGACAGACAGACAGACAGACAGACATAGTGAGACAGAGAGAAAGAGAAATGTGGAGTGATGGTCTAGAGGTAACGCGTCCGCCTAGGAAACGAGAGAATCTGAGCGCGCAGGTTCGAATCACGGCTCAGACGCCGATATTTTCTCCCCCTCCACTAGACCTTGAGTGGTGGTCTGGACGCTAGTCATTCGGATGAGACGATAAACTGAGGTCCCGTGTGCAGCATGCACTTAGCGCACGTAAAAGAACCCACGGCAACAAAAGGATTGTTCCTGGCAAAATTCTGTAGAAAAATCCACTTCGATAGGAAAAGCAAATAAAACCGCACGCAGGAAAAAAATACAAAAAAATGGGTGGCGCTGTAGTGTAGCGACGTGCTCTCCCTGGGGAGAGCAGCCCGAATTTCACACAGAGAAATCTGTTGTGATAAAAAGAAATACAAATACAAATACAAAATACAAAACAAGAGAGGCAAGGCCTTCAAGACTCACTTGTGATAAATTACGTCCCCTAGCATTAATTACAGAGTAATTTCCCTTTTTTACTATCTGCACCAAAACGTTTGCAAAATAAATAAAAATTCCATGCTTAGCAAAAGAAGTTCCTGTTTGAACAAAAAATGATAATAATGACTCCTCTAGTTGTTGTGTCAGAATAAGAGGTCAAAGTGCCAAGTTTAGAGAATACAAAAAATATAAATATAACAGTAAATGCAGTTTGCATATAATTAGGCTTCTTTTAAAAAAAAAATTTTGTGCCCATCCCAGAGGTGCAATATTGTTTTAAACAAGATGACTGGAAAGAACTGAATTTTTCCTATTTTTATGCCAAATTTGGTGTCAACTGACAAAGTATTTGCAGAGAAAATGTCAATGTTAAAGTTTACCACGGACACTCAGACACACACACACAAACACACACACACACACACACACAGCTGAACACCGGGTTAAAACATAGACTCACTTTGTTTACACAAGTGAGTCAAAAAATGAGGAGAGAGAGAGAGACGGACAGAGACAGGGAGCGGCAGACGGCATGGGGGGGGGGGGGGGGGTCCCATCCATCAGCTGGTTCCTTCTGACCTGGCGGTGTACCTTGACACAGGTATTTGTATTTGTATTTCTCTTTTTATCACATCAGATTTCTCTGTGTGAAATTCGGGCTGCTCTCCCCAGGGAGAGCGCGTCGCTATACTACAGCGCCACCCATTTTTTTGTATTTTTTTCCTGCGTGCAGTTTTATTGGTTTTTCCTACCGAAGTGGATTTTTCTATAGAATTTTGCCAGGAACAACCCTTTTGTTGCCGTGGGTTCTTTTACGTGCGCTAAGTGCATGCTAGCACACGGGACCTCGGTTTATCGTCTCATCCGAATGACTAGCGTCCAGACCACCACTCAAGGTCTAGTGGAGGGGGAGAAAATATCCGGGCGGCTGAGCCGTGATTCGAACCAGCGCGCTCAGATTCTCTCGCTTCTTAGGCGGACGCGTTACCTCTAGGCCATCACTCCACTTGGTGCTGATAACAGTGATGTGTGAAGGTCGCGTGGTGTGGTGTACAGGGCATCAGAGCCATGCTATACGGTCCCCACCCACACGTACACGGTTCACACAATGGTAAGAACCACTTTGCTGAAAACCAGTCACTTGACATTTTCTGCAGGCTGCATGATTACAGTCTATCTGCCACTGGCTTCTCATTGAACTACACAAATGGCACCACCGAAGTGACTCGGCAGCAGTGCAGGGTCTCCTCTGGTGTGTGACCTTCTGGCGACCTAACATCGATGGTTCCCCGTGTTGTAGAGGGATGCTTCCTGATGACGCAGTTCACAGTGTTGCAGACGAATGCGTCCCGATGACACAGTGTTGCAGGAGCACTTATTAAAGGATACCAGGCCAGCGCACATACAGATGCAGCAACAACAACAGCAACAGCAACAGCAATACACACACACACACACACACACACACACACACACACACAGCAGGATAGGGACGACGTTGGGCGTGATTTATCCCCCCCCCCCCCGCCCCCCTTCCCCCCCACCCCCACTGAATGCCAGCAGAGAAAAAAGGGTGTGAGGTTGGGGTGGGGGTTTGACTGTTTACAAATACGCTTTGCACTTGGAAGAAGTAATATAGGGCGGGAGAGGATCTGGATCAGTCCTACACCTCCAGCCCCGCCCGGCTGCCTTGTGCACACAACTCTCCCGTTGAGAGACGGTTCCCATTCATGAAAAAAATAAGGAGTCGTGTGTGTGTGTCTGTGTGTGTGTGTGTGTGTGAGAGAGAGAGAGAGAGAGAGAGAGAGAGAGTTTTGTGTGTGTATGTGAGAGAGAGAGACAGAGAGAGTGTGTGTGTGTGTGAGGAAGGGTCTGGGATCGGGTGGTAGGTGTGTGTGAGTGTTGAACGGGCGGGTTGTGGTGGTGAATAGTGGTGGTCCTGTCAGCCAGCCACATAATGTCTGCACCAGTGACGGTGGGTAAAAAAAATTCATGTCAACTACGTCTTGTCGGATCTCTCGCCGAAAGCAGGGCGGTGGTAAATATTATGAAAGCGGTGTAGTGTGGTGTGGTGTGTGTGTGTGTGTGTGTGTGTGTGTGTGTGTGATATGGAGGGAGAGAGACAGATCTGGAGAGAAGAAGCAGGCAGAAATTTTCACACACGCACGCGCGCACGTTCCCCAACTCACTCACGCGTACATACGCACGTGCGCTCGAACTTGCGCATGCATGCACACACCCATACATACCCACATTTTGTGTATTATGCATGACTATCTTTCCGTCTGTTTGTCTTACTGTCCCATATGCCCGTCTGTCCATATCAGTCTGTATGATTATGTCTGTATCTGTCTGTTTTTAATCTATCGACATGTCAATCTTTTTTGTCTGTATGTCTATCTCTATCTTTTTTGTCTGTATATCTGTCTCTATCCATATCGGTCTGTCTATATATACTTATCTATGTGCATCTCTCAATCTCTCTATCTAGCAACATGTCTACATGTGCGTCTATCTGTATGCAAATGATACTTATAGGTCTTTTGTCTTGTCTGTTTAATCTGTCTATCTATCTATCTGTCTATCTGTCTGCCTGATTGCCTGCCCATTGACGGGCGCAATAGCCGAGTGGTTAAAGCGTTGGACTGTCAATCTGAGGGTCCCGGGTTCGAATCACGGTGACGGCGCCTGGTGGGTAAAGGGTGGAGATTTTTCGGATCTCCCAGGTCAACATATGTGCAGACCTGTTAGTGCCTGAACCCCCTTCGTGTGTATATGCAAGCAGAAGATCAAATACGCACGTTAAAGATCCTGTAATCCATGTCAGCGCTCGGTGGGTTATGGAAACAAGAACATACCCAGCATGCACACCCCAGAAAACGGAGTATGGCTGCCTACATGGCGGGGTAAAACGGTCATATACGTGAAAGCCCACTCATGTGCATACGAGTGAACGCAGAAGAAGAAGAAGAAGCATGCCCTTGGTTTCACAGCCTACAATGACGTAGGTCACACAGACCCAGACCAATGAATCAAATCACTGGATCTCACCTAATCCACACTGCCATCTGTTCGGTCAGTGGTGTAGGTATGTAAGTTGAAACAGTAAAGGGGTCCAGTTGGCTGCAGTCCTGACACATGTGACCGGTCAGCCTTGCGGGGTTCGGTCAGTGCTGACACATGTGATCGGTCAGCCTTGCGAGGTTCGGTCAGTGCTGACACATGTGACCGGTCAGCCTTGCGGGGTTCGGTCAGTGCTGCCACATGTGACCGGTCAGCCTTGCGGGGTTCGGTCAGTGCTGACACATGTGATCGGTCAGCCTTGCGGGGTTCGGTCAGTGCTGTTCGTTGTACAGCTGCTGCTGTTATCGAAATGGAACGAAACGCACTGAACCGAAGACGACTTGGAGAGGTTAGGGAGAAACAGAGAGAGAGAGAGAGAGAGAGCTGCTGGAATGACTTCCACAGAGAAAGGACGGGAGGAGATGGGGGGAGAGAAGAGAGAAAGAAATGAAGAGAGAGATGTGGAGGGGGGAATGAGGGAGGCAAGAGATAGCTGGCTACTACTATCGCAACCACTGAGCTGAAGAATGACTTCAACACTCGTACCTGAACACACACACACACACACACACACACACACACACACACACACAGAGAGAGAGAGAGAGATAGGCAGTGCAGTTAAATCTATTGCCCTTTACCCCTCAGTTCACAGAGACTGTAGACAGGTGAGTGTTATCTCCGCCTGTCACGTTCCCGATAGATCAGAGTCAGTTGGCGTCTGTAGCTGTACAGGAAGTCAGCTGAAAGGAGGGATGAGGCCTGAAGGATGGACGTCTGTAGCTGTACATGAAGTCAGCTGAAAGGAGGGATGAGGCTTGAAGGATGGACGTCTGTAGCTGTACAGGAAGTCAGCTGAAAGGAGGGGTGAGGCCTGAAGGATGGACGTCTGTAGCTGTACAGGAAGTCAGCTGAAAGGAGGGGTGAGGCCTGAAGGATGGACATGTGTAGCTGTACAGGAAGTCAGCTGAAAGGAGGAATGAGGCCTGAAGGATGGACGTGTGTAGCTGTACAGGAAGTCAGCTGAAAGGAGGGATGAGGCCTGAAGGATGGACGTCTGTAGCTGTACAGGAAGTCAGCTGAAAGGAGGGGTGAGGCCTGAAGGATGGACGTGTGTAGCTGTACAGGAAGTCGGCTGAAAGGAGGAATGAGGCCTGAAGGATGGACGTGTGTAGCTGTACAGGAAGTCAGCTGAAAGGAGGGATGAGGCCTGAAGGATGGACGTCTGTAGCTGTACAGGAAGTCAGCTGAAAGGAGGGATGAGGCCTGAAGGATGGACGTGTGTAGCTGTACAGGAAGTCAGCTGAAAGGAGGGATGAGGCCTGAAGGATGGACGTGTGTAGCTGTACAGGAAGTCAGCTGAAAGGAGGGATGAGGCTTGAAGGATGGACGTCTGTAGCTGTACAGGAAGTCAGCTGAAAGGAGGGGTGAGGCCTGAAGGATGCACGTCTGTAGCTGTACAGGAAGTCAGCTGAAAGGAAGGATGCCTGAAGATGGACGTCTGTAGCTGTACATGAAGTCAGCTGAAAGGAGGGATGAGGTCTGGAGGATGGACGTTTGTAGCTGTACATGAAGTCAGCTGAAAGGAGGGATGAGGCCTGAAGGATGGACGTCTGTAGCTGTACAGGAAGTCAGCTGAAAGGAGTGAGGCTTGAAGGATGGACGTCTGTAGCTGTACAGGAAGTCAGCTGAAAGGAGGGATGAGGCTTGAAGGATGGACGTCTGTAGCTGTACATGAACTCGTCTGAAAGGAGGGATGAGGCCTGAAGGATGGACGTCTGTAGCTGTACAGGAAGTAAGCTGAAAGGAGGGATGAGGCCTGAAGGATGGACGTCTGTATCTGTACAGGAAGTCAGCTGAAAGGAGTGAGGCTTGAAGGATGGACGTGTGTAGCTGTACATGAAGTCAGCTGAAAGGAGGGATGAGGCCTGAAGGATGGACGTCTGTAGCTGTACATGAAGTCAGCTGAAAGGAATGAGGCCTGAAGGATGGACGTCTGTAGCTGTACAGGAAGTCAGCTGAAAGGAGGGGTGAGGCCTGAAGGATGGACGTCTGTAGCTGTACAGGAAGTCAGCTGAAAGGAGTGAGGCCTGAAGGAATGGACGTTGTAGCTGTAACAGGAAGCAGCTGAAAGGAGGGTGGGCCTGAAGGTGGACGTCTGTAGCACGTCATCTTCAAAATACGGAGGGATGCAGGGTTGATAGATGACCTACCAATGTCGCTTGACAGTAATTTCAGTGCAAAGGAGTCAGATTCAAATCTGACGGATGACGCATATCTGTGCAATGCAAGATTGCAGCTCACAATTGAGAGATCATCGTCTCTAGAAGACTATCGACGTGTGTACTGACATCAAACTCTACATGCAACAGATGATATCCTGAAGGAACAGACGTCAATACCCTCATGAAGTGCTGAACAGACTGATCCCTGAAATGGACATCTTCAAGCGTAAAATGAATCAGCTAAAAATGAGATGAATATGGATACTTAAGCACTACATAGAAGTCTGCTAAAGGGGGGTTAACGCTTGAAATGGACGTCTTCTAGTGTTACATAAGTCACAAAATGGAAAAAAAAAAAAAAAAAAAAAAAAAATGAACGAGAGCGCGCTGCGCGCCTGTACATACGTTACATACAGTGTACTAACAGTACCTAACACTGCGCTGAGGAATGGACGTCTGTAGCTGTACGGACGTCAGCTGAAAGGAGGGATGAGGCTTGAAGGGTGGACGTCCTGTAGCTGCACAGGAAGTCAGCTGAAAGGAGGGATGAGGCTTGAAGGATGGACGTCTGTAGCTGTACAGGAAGTCAGCTGAAAGGAGGGATGAGGCTGGAAGGATGGACGTCTGTAGCTGTACAGGAAGTCAGCTGAAAGGAAGGATGAGGCCTGAAGGATGGACGTCTGTAGCTGTACAGGATGTCAGCTGAAAGGAGGGATGAGGCTTGAACGATGGCCGTCTGTTACACTCTTGAACTTCACAGGCAGCGACGGGAACACGCTGATTGTTTCAACAGTGTTTTTACTTCCAGCATGTCGCTGTACTCGTTACAGATGAAGGCAATAAGAAAATCTTACACAAAGTCCTGTCCTATTCCAGTACGTCTGACACATCAGTACCTTAATTAAGAAAATATGCAACAGACAGATGAATACCTCCAATACTTCAAAATACGCAAGAGACAAAACAGTAGTAACCCCACACAGTATGCAGCTGATATATCAGAACCTCTACACAATATGCGCTTGACATGTCAATACCTTCATATGCAACAGAGAGATCAATACCTATACAAAATCTACAACGGATGCCGCAATATCTGTGCAAAATATGCAGCAGATACTGCAATTCCTCTCACAATTTGCAGTAGACATCAATACCTCTCTCAGTATGCACCAGACATCAATATTTCTCACAGTGTGTAACAGACACATCAATACCTCTTACAATTTGCAACAGACATCGATATCCCTCACACTGTGTAACAGACATCAATACCCCTCATAATGTGTAACAGACATCAATACCCCTTATAATGTGTAACAAACACATCAATACCTCTCACAATGCGTAACAGATATCAGTATAATAATAATAATAATAATGGATACTTATATAGCACACAATCTAGAAATCTGCTCAAGGTGCTTTACAAAAACGCTTTTGTTAACATAATACATCATATCTATGTTACATACACACACCAAAATGTGACTACACACACACACACACACACACACACACACACACACACACACACACACACACACACACACACTCGCACGCACGCACGCACGCACGCGCGCGCGTGCGCGCGCTGCATACATACATTTTAACATACATGTGTATCTAACAGCTACCCTAACACATACGCACACATGGGCAGGCACAAACTTACATAAACACACGCACACGCACACACAATACACATTCATATGCATGCATGTAGTTATGTACACATACATATGTATACACACATAGTCAAGCACAGCTAATATCTCTCACAATGTGTAATAGACATCAATATCTCTCACAATGTGTAACAGACATCAATATCTCTCACAATGTGTAACAGACACACCAATACCTCTCACAATGTGTATATATGATTGTCAGTCGTGTTCGACTATGACCATCAGAACAGCAGAGGAGGCAACTGCTGTTCCGACTGTTTGGGCTAGGATTTGATTATAGTGGAGAGTGTCTTGCCCAAGTTACATCCCCACTCTCTCGGCCAACCAGCCCACAAGGGTGCAGCACTTAAGAGCCAGTGCAATTTTGCCTCCTAGTTTGAGAGTCATAGTCCTTCACAAAAGACTAAACTGTAAATGGTTTCCCATTGACTGGAGAAACCATTGATAATACAGCTCTCACTTTGCTGTTGGCCCAAATGTAAACTTGTAAACTTATGTCAGTGTGTAACAGACAT
Organism: Babylonia areolata; assembly: GCF_041734735.1. NCBI lineage: Eukaryota > Metazoa > Mollusca > Gastropoda > Neogastropoda > Buccinidae > Babylonia > Babylonia areolata. The sequence goes on along the minus strand of NC_134881.1, from coordinate 38,974,289 downwards.
CACTATCCCTCATAATGTGTAGCATACACACCAATACCTCCCAACAATTGTACAGACTTCGACCAATACCCTCTCACATGTGTACAGATCAAACTCATGTGTTTGTGTACGCGCGCGCAATCATGGCTCTCAGCGCCTCTTGTCTGCACACTTCTCTCACTTCTCATCACTCCTCTTGTTCGTCATCTCACATTCCTTCTTCCTTCTTCATTCCATTCGCTTCTCTTTGTCACTATCATTCGTCCCTTTTCCTGTCTTCATTCGCTTCTTTTTCATCATCTCTGCTTCCTTTCTCTGTCACTTCTTCGTCTCTTTCTCTTTCACTTATCATTTGTCTCTTCTCTGTCTAATTCGCTTCTTTCTTCGTCATATCCTTCGTCTTCTCTCTATATTATCTTCGTCTCTTCTTCTTCACTTCGCTCCTTCCTCTGATTCCCTCCTTCTTCTTTCTCTTCCTCCTATTCGCTGTCTTTGTCATTTTCTCATCCTCCTCTCCGCACTTCATCACTTCGTTTGTCACTTACTACCATCACTCAAAGTTCCACATCAATACCTCACAATGTGTAACAGACATCAATATCTCTCATAATATGTAACAGACACACCAATACCTCTCACAATGTGTAACAGACATCAATACCCCTCACAATGTGTAACAGACATCAATACCTGTCTCCTCTCTGTGTGTGTGTGTGTGTGTGTGCGCGTGTATGTATGTATGTGTGTGTGTGTGTGTGTGTGTACGCGCGCGCAATTCGTTGTCCTCGTCCTTCTCCTCGTCATTTGCATCACTTCCGCTCTCCTTTCTTCTGTCACTTCTCAATCACTTCCGCTCTCTTTTCTTCTGTCACTTCTCTGTCACTTCCGCTCTCTTTTCTTCTTTCACTTCTTCATCACTTCCGCTCTCCTTTCTTCTGTCACTTCATCACTTCCGCTCTCCTTTCTTCTTTCACTTCTACATCACATCCGCTCTCCTTTCTTCTTTCACTTCTCCATCACTTCCGCTATCCTTTCCTCTCTGTCACTTCTCCATCACTTCCGCTATCCTTTCCTCTCTGTCACTTCTCCATCACTTCCGCTCTCCTTTCCTCTGTCACTTCTCCATCACTTCCGCTCTCCTATCTTCTGTCACTTCTCCATCACCTCCGCTCTCCTTTCTTCTGTCACTTCTCCATCACCTCCGCTCTCCTTTCTTCTGTCACTTTATCACTTCCGCTCTCCTTTCTTCTTTCACTTCTTCATCACTTCCGTTCTCCTTTCTTCTTTCACTTCTCCATCACTTCCGCTCTCCTTTCTTCTGTCACTTCATCACTTCCGCTCTCCTTTCCTCTCTGTCACTTCATCACTTCCGCTCTCCTCTCCTTTCCTCTCTGTCACTTCATCACTTCCGCTCTCCTTTCCTCTCTGTCACTTCTTCACTGTTGATGTGGTACACGCTTTGTTGAAAGGACTCACTGCACACTGTTGATGTTGTACACGCTTTGTTGAAAGCACTGACTGCACACTGCTGATGTGGTACACTTTTTGTTGAAAGTACTCACTGCACACTGCTGATGTGGTACACGCTTTGTTGAAAGGACTCACTGCTCACTGTTGATGTGGTACACGCTTTGTTGAAAGTAGCACTCAGTGCACACTATTGATGTGGTACACGCTTTGTTGAAAGCACTCACTGCACACTGCTGATGTGGTACACGCTTTGTTGAAAGGACTCACTGCACACTGTTGATGTGGTACACGCTTTGTTGAAAGCACTCACTGCACACTGTTGATGTGGTACACGCTTTGTTGAAAGCACTCACTGCACACTGTTGATGTGGTACACGCTTTGTTGAAAGGACTCACTGCACACTGTTGATGTGGTACACGCTTTGTTGAAAAGACTCAACTCACTGCACACTGTTGTTGTGGTACACACTTTGTTGAAAGCACTCACTGCACACTGTTGATGTGGTACACGCTTTGTTGAAAGCACTCACTGCACACTGTTGATGTGGTACACGCTTTGTTGAAAGCACTCACTGCACACTGTTGATGTTGTACACGCTTTGTTGAAAGGACTCACTGCACACTGTTGATGTGGTACACGCTTTGTTGAAAGCACTCGACTCACTGCACACTGTTGATGTGGTACACGCTTTGTTGAAAGCACTCACTGCACACTGTTGATGTGGTACACGCTTTGTTGAAAGCACTCACTGCACACTATTGATGTGGTACACGCTTTGTTGAAAGTAGTACTCACTGCACACTGCTGATGTGGTACACGCTTTGTTGAAAGTAGTACTCACTGCACACTGTTGATGTGGTACACGCTTTGTTGAAAGCACTCACTGCACACTGTTGATGTGGTACACGCTTTGTTGAAAGTAGTACTCACTGCACACTGTTGATGTGGTACACGCTTTGTTGAAAGTAGTACTCACTGCACACTGTTGATGTGGTACACACTTTGTTGAAAGTAGTACTCACTGCACACTGTTGATGTGGTACACGCTTTGTTGAAAGTACTCACTGCACACTGCTGATGTGGTACACGCTTTGTTGAAAGTAGTACTCACTGCACACTGTTGATGTGGTACACGCTTTGTTGAAAGTACTCACTGCACACTGCTGATGTGGTACACGCTTTGTTGAAAGTAGTACTCACTGCACACTGTTGATGTGGTACACGCTTTGTTGAAAGCACTCACTGCACACTGTTGATGTGGTACACACTTTGTTGAAAGCACTCGACTCACTGCACACTGTTGATGTGGTACACACTTTGTTGAAAGTAGTACTCACTGCACGACATTGTTGCCAGAAATCATCATGGTGGTATTGGTTGGGTTGGATGAGCTGGGCTTTTTTTTCATTCTTTCTTTCTTTCTTTTTTTCTTTTTTTTTAACCCTGTTTTGTGTGTGTGTGTGTGTGTGTGTTCCATCTTCCCCATATACTGACTCAACGCAGCATCAACACAGGAAAGTTTGTAACGGCTTTTAGAGCTTAAACCCCCCACCCCCACCCCCCCTCCCCCCCCGCCCCACCGCCCCACCACCACCCACCACCAGCACTCTCAGAACATGCAGGCTCCATGCTTCTATTCCAGCACCAGTACAGTACCAGGCTTCACGAGCCGTTGGTGGCAACTTTTTGATTGATGACCAGGACTTGTGTCAACACATGTGTGAATGTGGGCGGGGGGAGGGGTGGAGTGGGCGGTGGGGTATGAGGAAGGGAAGAGAGAGAGAGAGAAGGGGGAGCCATTTGAGTTAAGGGAAGTGTAGTGGAAGGGGGGGTGGGGGTTGGGTGGGAGGGGGAGGTTGCGGGGGGAGTATGAGGAAGGGAAGAGAGAGAGAGAGAAGGGGGAGCCACTTGAGTTGAGGGAAGTGTAGTGGAAGGGGGGTGGGGAAGGGGGGGGGGGTGTAGGAAGAGGAAGAATGAGGAGAGTGGGGGAAGGGGAGGTAAGCGGAGAAGGAAGCACGGGCAAGTCTGTGGTTTGGTGAGGAACGTTTCGGCTTACTTTTTGGTTTTGGTTTTTTTGTTGTATTTTTTTTCTTTCTCGTTGTTTTTTTGTTTGTTTGTTTGTTTGTTATTTCGGGGTGGGGGGTTCGTCACTTGTCGAAGTATTATTTACATCCCCACGCGTTTTGTTTTTTTTCACGACTTTTGTCCACGCATTTTGATGACTGTGTTGCACGCGGTGATGGAGGGTTTGTTTGTTTTTTATTTGTCTGCCGAGTCAGTCTGTCCCGTCTGTCAGTTGTACTGGGTGTGGGTGTCGTTTTTTTTTTGTCTGTGTGGTTTTGGGCGGTGTGGGTAAGGGGGAGGGGGAGGGTTATTTTTTCTTGTTTTTACTTTCCCTTTCCTTTGTCGGTTTCTATTCATATGTTGTTGTTTTTTTCGTTGGTTTTTTTTTTCTTTCTTTCTTTCTTTTCTCCCGAGTGGTGTGAGGTGTCAGTGTGTCCGCTGCGGCAAGAACAGAGAAAGTTGGAGGAGGCCTTCCTTTTCTTCTTCTTCTTCTTTCTTCTTCTTCTCTGTTGCTCTCTCCTCGCAAGTGACTGCCAAGTGGTTGATCGTCAGTGTGTGTATGTCTGTGAAATCTTTTATGCCCAAGAACGAGACCAGCGGCAGATTTTTGGTTTTTTTGTTTTGTTGCAAATGTATTCCATTCACTTTTCTTGTTATAGTTCTGTCGACAGTCGGGTATTTGTGTTTGCTGTTCACCACTAACTGTGCAAATCTGGGAGCAGTGTTCGTGACGACGTGTCATTTATGGTTGAAACAGTTGTGGGGTTTTTGTGTGTGTGTGTTGTTGTTTTTTTGTTTGGTTGGTTTTTTGTTTTGTTTTGTTTTTTAACACGTCACAGTCACACACTGCAGTTCAACAGGACGGCAAAAACTCTGATGTAAAGTTTCAGTTTCAGTTTCAGTAGCTCAAGGAGGCGTCACTGCGTTCGGACAAATCCATATACGCTACACCACATCTGCCAAGCAGATGCCTGACCAGCAGCGTAACCCAACGCGCTTAGTCAAGCCTTGAGAAAAAAAAGGTGAATAAATAATAGATAAGCTTACATAAATAAATAAATAATAATTATGATATATAAAAAAAGGTAGTAGTAATGATAATGATAATAAAATAATAATGATAATAAAAATAAATAAATGAATAAATAAGACAACAATGATGATATGATGATAAATAAGCAAATAAAGTCTTATCCTGATGATCATGGGGAATTTTTCAGTATGGGACGTCCCTCTTGTGTTCATTGTCTTGTAGTAAACCCGTTGGTGGTCTTGGCACCAGCCAGTGTCGGGAGTTGTTGTTTTTTTGTGGTTTTTTTTTTTTTTTTGTGAGTGACGTTGTTGTGACCACGGACGTATGTATACAGGTTCGTGCTTGTGACAGACTTGCAATACCCGACTTCAGGTCCTTTTGCAGGAAACGTCTGCTTTTCTGCAGTGTGTTTATATGTGTCTGTCAGTGACGTTATAGTCACGTGGTTGCCATGCACGGGCTCAACACGTCATGTGAGGTAACGACACGTCTAACTTGTCTGTGTGTATGTGTGCCTCTGTCTCTCCCTCCATTCTCCCTCTCATCCTTCCCCTGTGTGTGTGTGTGTGTGTGTGTGTGTGTGTGTGGCGGCCACACCCCAGCACATTCACACACATGCACTCACACGCATCTGCACGCCGGTACAAACACCGGACACAGCCTAAATGTGGTCATCGTGAAGCAGAAGTGCTCTGTCTTGCTCAGCTAAATGTGGTCATCGTGAAGCAGAAGTGCTCTGTCTTGCTCAGCTAAGTGTGGTTATCGTGAAGCAGAAGTGCTCTGTCTTGCTCAGCTAAGTGTGGCTATCGTGAAGCAGAAGTGCTCTGTCTTGCTCAGCTAAGTGTGGTTATCGTGAAGCAGAAGTGTTCTGTCTTGCTCAGCTAAGTGTGGTTATCGTGAAGCAGAATTGCTCTGTCTTGCTCAGCTAAGTGTGGTCATCGTGAAGCAGAAGTGCTCTCAGTCTCTTGCTCAGCTAAGTGTGGTCATTGTTAAGCAGAAGTGCTCTGTCTTGCTCAGCTAAGTGTGGTCATCGTGAAGCAGAAGTGCTCTCTCTTGCTCAGCTAAGTGTGGTCATCGTGAAGCAGAAGTGCTCTCTCTTGCTCAGCTGAATGTGGTCATCATGGTTGGGTTACGCTGCTGGTCAGGCATCTGCTTGGCAGATGTGGTGTAGCGTATATGGATTTGTCCGAACGCAGTGACGCCTCCTTGAGCTACTGATACTGATACTGATCAGTCTCTTGCTCAGCTAAATGTGGTTATTGTGAAGCAGAATTGCTCTGTCTTGCTCAGCTAAGTGTGGTCATCGTGAAGCAGAAGTGCTCTCTCTTGCTCAGCTAAGTGTGGTCATCGTGAAGCAGAAGTGCTCTGTCTTGCTCAGCTAAGTGTGGTCATCACGAAGCAGAAGTGCTCTCTCTTGCTCAGCTAAGTGTGGTTATGGTGAAGCGGCAATAGAAGAAGAAGGGCTGTCAGTTGCTGAACGTTGTAGAGTGAAGTGTGATGACTGTGAAGGAGTGGAGAACACAACGAGGTAGGCTGAAAGCTGAAGAGGGAGGTAAGAACACAGCGGGGTAGGACTGAAAGCTGAACAGGGAGGTAAGAACACAGCGAGGTAGGCTGAAAGCTGAACAGGGAGGTAAGAACACAGCGAGGTAGGCTGAAAGCTGAACAGGGAGGTAAGAACACAGCGGGGTAGGCTGAAAGCTGAACAGGGAGGTAAGAACACAGCGAGGTAGGACTGAAAGCTGAACAGGGAGGTAAGAACACAGCGAGGTAGGCTGAAAGCTGAACAGGGAGGTAAACAAACAGTGCAGCACGCAATGAGACACCACTGTTGTTATCCTGTTGGGCCGTGCGGAAAATGGAACAGGCAGATGGTAGATTCACACGCATGCACACACATGCTGTATAAACACACACACACACACACACACACACACACACACACACACACACACACACGAACGTAAGCGTGCGCATGCTCGTACACAAATACACGCACACGCGCGTGCTCTCGCGCGCATTCTCTCAATCTTTGTTTATCTCATTGTCTGTCATGTCTACCCTCCTCCTCCCATTCTGTACCGGGTGTATTGTACCCCATTCTGTACTGGGTGGGTGTATTGTACCCCATTCTGTACTGGGTGTATTGTACCACATTCTGTACTGGGTGGGTGTATTGTACCCCATTCTGTACTGGGTGGGTGTATTGTACCCCATTCTGTACTGGGTGGGTGTATTGTACCCCATTCTGTACTGGATGGGTGTATTGTACCCCATTTTATACTGGGTGTATTGTTTCCCATTCTGTACTGGGTGTATTGTACCCCATTCTGTACTGGGTGTATTGTACCACATTCTGTACCGGGTGTATTGTACCCCATTCTGTACTGGGTGTATTGTACCCCATTCTGTACTGGGTGTATTGTACCCCATTCTGTACTGGGTGTATTGTACCACATTCTGTACTGGGTGTATTGTACCCCATTCTGTACTGGGTGTATTGTACCCCATTCTGTACTGGGTGTATTGTACCCCATTCTGTACTGTTCTGGGTGTATTGTACCCCATTCTGTACTGTACTGGGTGTATTGTACCCCATTCTGTACCGGGTGTATTGTATCCCATTCTGTACCGGGTGTATTGTACCCCATTCTGTACCGGGTGTATTGTACCCCATTCTGTACTGTACTGGGTGTATTGTATCCCATTCTGTACCGGGTGTATTGTACCCCATTCTGTACTGTACTGGGTGTATTGTACCCCATTCTGTACTGTACCGGGTGTATTGTATCCCATTCTGTACCGGGTGTATTGTACCCCATTCTGTACTGTACTGGGTGTATTGTATCCCATTCTGTACTGGGTGTATTGTACCCCCATTCTGTACTGTTCTGGGTGTATTGTACCCCATTCTGTACTGTACTGGGTGTATTGTATCCCATTCTGTACCGGGTGTATTGTATCCCATTCTGTACCGGGTGTATTGTACCCCATTCTGTACTGGGTGTATTGTACCCCCATTCTGTACTGTTCTGGGTGTATTGTACCCCATTCTGTACTGTACTGGGTGTATTGTACCCCATTCTGTACCGGGTGTATTGTATCCCATTCTGTACCGGGTGTATTGTACCCCATTCTGTACTGGGTGTATTGTACCCCATTCTGTACTGGGTGTATTGTATCCTCCACTAATATTAATGTCTGAGACCCAGGCCCAACTCTCTATCTGTCTGTCTGTCTGTCTGTCTCTCTCTCTCTCATCTCTCTCTCTCTCTCTCTCTCTCTCTCTTTCCGTATTATCTGTATATGATGGCCTAGAGGTATCGCGTCCGCATAGGAAGCGAGAGAATCTGAGCGCGCTGGTTCGAATCACGGCTCAGCCGCCGATATTTTCTCCCCCTCCACTAGACCTTGATTGGTGGTCTGGACGCTAGTCATTCAGATGAGACGATAAACCGATGTCCCGTGTGCAGCATGCACTTAGCGCACGTAAAAGAAACCACGGCAACAAAAGGGAACTGACATTTGATTCCACACTGAGACTCTGTGCATCACTGGGTGACGAGGGTATATTATTAAAGCCCAGGCAGGGGGTCTCCTTATCTCTGTCTCTTCCTTTGACTCTCTCCCTCTCTCTCGTTCGTTTGCTCTTGCTCTTTTTCTCTCTGTCTGTCTCTGTCTCTCTATCTCTTTCTCTCAGTCTCCATACTGTCTCTGTCCCACCCTACCTTCACACCTCTCTCTCGCTTCCCCCATCATTCGCTCTTTTTTCTCACTCTCACACACACACACACACACACACACACACACACACACACACACACACACACACACGCCGCATGCATGCGCACACACACACACACACACACACACACACACACACAGAGAACAGCGCCTTGGGTAAAAAAAAAAAATCCAGTCCCCCAAACACACAGTCACAAACACATACACATATATGGTGTACAATTCCCAGCAAAACTTCTTATGCAAAGTTCTGCACGCACGCACGCATGCGCGCGCACACACACACACACACACACACACACACACACACACACACACAGAGTTTGGGTGAGACTTGTGGAGGTGTCACAATCGTCTCAGCCCACTCTTCGCCGTATTTGTGTGTGTGTGTGTGTGTGTGTGTGTGTGTGTGTGTTTTCCTTTCCTGTCACTGTGTCAGAGGGTGGTTATGGCGGAGTTGAAGGAGGGGGAAGGGAGGTGGGGGGGGGGGGGGGGGGAGTTTGTTTCGGGGGTGGGATTGGGTTCGATTGGGGAGGTCGTGGGTGGTGGGTGTGGTTAGGGGTGGAGAGTGAGGTGGATGGTTGGGAAGTGTGATTTCTTTTTCGAGGGGTTGTGTTGTGTATATATTTTTGCTCCTCTGGGGTTCTTTATGTTGTGTCAGGGGGTGTGGGTGGGGGGTGGGGGGGGGAACACAAGACAACACACACACACACACACACACACACACACACACACACACACACACGTGTGATGTGTCGGTCTGAATCTCTCTCTCTCTCTCTCTCACGCGCACACGCACACGCATACACGCGCGCGCGCGCACACACACACACACACACACACACACACACACACACACACACACACACACACACACACACACACTCACACACGCACGCGCTCGCGAGTGCGCAAAAATATGTAAAACACAGAAGTAGTACTACCACTACCACTAGGAGTCGCAGCTGCAGCAGTTGTAGGAGTAGCGACAGCAGCAGCAGTAGGAGCAGCAGCAGCAGCAGAAGCAGTAGTAGTAGTATCGGAAGCATGCCGGTGGTTTCAGAAAGGACTGTAGCAAACGGCGCCTCTTCAGGACTGTGTGTGCACGTTGTTGTTGGGCACTCGGCGCTCTCGTCGTCAGCTGCACGTCAGTGGGGCACGATTTATCGATTGCTATGGCTGCACAGCGACAAGACCAATCGATAACAAAGCGCTTGTGAGGAAAAGAAAAAAAAAAAGAAAAAGAAAAACAACACACCAAGATAAACAACAGCAATAGCAACAACACGTACACACTTACGCATGCACACACACGTATACACACACGCGCGAGTGAGCGCGCGCGCGCACACACACACAAACACACACACGCACATATATATATATATATAGAGAGAGAGAGAGATGAGGATGTTGTGTTGTGTGTGTGTGTGTGTGTAGTGTAGGTAGGTATATGAATAAAGCATCGTCGTCACTGCTCTGTTCCCCCACATGGAGAGCCGATCAGCAGAGACCAACCAGCATCAGAACTCTTGGCACAGTGATATTTATTGACAGCTGCTGACCTCCCCACAAACACTGCACCTTGTCCCCCCCCCCCCAGCACTGTGTCTGACGGTCAGCATGCAGTGAGCTCACCAGTTTCAGTTTCAGTAGCTCAAGGAGGCGTCACTGCGTTCGGACAAATCCATATACGCTACACCACATCTGCCAAGCAGATGCCTGACCAGCAGCGTAACCCAACGCGCTTAGTCAGGCCTTGAGAAGAAAAAAAAGGTGAATAAATAATAGATAAGCTTACATGAATAAATAAATAAATAATAATTATGATATAGAAAAGGTAGTAGTAATGATAATAATAATAATAATAATAAATAAATAAATAAATAAGCTCACCAGGTTAGTGATGACGATAACCGTGCTGCTGGAGACGACGACGACGACAACGACAACGACAATGACAGCGATGCATGGTGACGAGAAGTCGGTGATGACTGTGTTAAGCAACAAACGATGATGACGATGACGATGGAGGTATGATGAAGATGTTGATGGAGACTGGATATTGATTGATTGACTGATGTGGATACTTATATAACGCCTATCCTCGGTCAGAGACCAAGCTCTAAGCGCTTTACATACACGGGGACATTTGCACCACAGGCTGCCTACCTGGGTAGAGCCGACTGACGGCTGCCACTGGGCGCTCATCATTCGTTTCCTGTGTCATTCAATCAGATTTCAGACGCACACGCATACACACTCAGACAGACATGTGACATTTTACGTGTATGACCGTTTTTATTTATTTACCCCGCCATGTAGGCAGCCATACTCACACCGTTTTCAGGGGTGTGCATGCTGGGTATATTCTTGTTTCCATAACCCACCGAACGCTGACATGGATTACAGGATCTTTAACGTGCGTATTTGATCTTCTGCGTGCGCATACACACGAAGGGGATTCAGGCACTAGCAGGTCTGCACATATGTTGACCTGGGAGATCGGAAAAGTTTCCACCCTTTACCCCACCAGGTGCATCGAGATTCGAACCCAGGACCCTCAGATTGAAAGTCCAGCGCTTTAACCATTCGGCTATTGCACCCGTCAATGGTGACGAGAAGTCAGTGATGACTGTGTTAAGCAACAAACGATGATGACGATGACGATGGAGGTATGATGAAGATGTTGATGGAGACTGGATATTGAGGATAACGATGCTCTGAGGGAAGGTGACAGAAATAGCCGAGTGGTTTAATTAAAGTGTTCGACTTTCAGGCTGAGGGGCCCGGGTTCGAATCTCGGTAACAGCTCGGAGGGAGACGCTCGTTACCTGCATAGCCTGTCGCTGTGTTACAAGCCGAGTAGAGCGCTGTGTGACTGGTTGCTCTCTGGTTTTGGTTTGGTTTTATTGATGTTACGCTGACGACGACGACGACGACGATGATGATGTGTGTTTGTTTGTTTGTTTGGTTGGTGTTTTGTTGTTGTTGTTTGTGTGTGTGTGTGTGTGATTTCAGCAATTGTGGGACGAAGAGGGCCATGATGATGATGATGATGTGTGATTTCAGCAATTGTGGGACGAAGAGGAGGACCATGATGATGATGATGATGATGTGTGATTTCAACAGCTGTGGGACAAAGAGGAGGACCATGATGATGATGATGATGTGTGATTTCAGCAGCTGTGGGACGAAGAGGAGGACCATGATGGTGATGACGATGATGATGTGTGATTTCAGCAGCTGTTGGACGAAGAGGAGGACCATGATGATGATGATGATGTGTGATTTCAGCAGCTGTGGGACGAAGAGGAGGACCATGATGATGATGATGATGATGATGATGATGTGTGATTTCAACAGCTGTGGGACGAAGAGGAGGACCATGGCAGCAGCAGCAGTCTGGACACGATGATGGACACTGACTCTCAGCTCTCCCTCTCTCAGGCCGGGGCCATTCGGAAAGCAGGGTCAGTCACACACACACACACACACACACACACACACACACACACTACAATCGCATGACACAGATCCTCCTCTTACAAAGATCCATGTAACCCTCATCCAGACCCGATTTGTGTGTGTGTGTGTTTCTTTTGCTTTTTCCCTTTGTTTTTTTGTTTTGTTTGTTTGTTTGTTTTGGTATTTGGTTTTCTTTTGCCCCAGCCCCACTCCCTTTACATGAAGAGGGGAGGAAGGAAGGAAGGAAGGAAGACAGACCCCCCGCAGTCACGAGGGTGACCAGGAAATAACATTTTGAGAGAGAAGAGCAGCAGCCCAGAACAGATTAATGGCTGCTTTCTGACAACCCACTGACGTCAGCAGTGTCGTCGTGTGTCACGTCACAGCCACGAGCGCAAAAAGAAGTAACCAAAGAGTGGCCATGTTCACAGACAGACCTACAAACACACTGGACTGACATTTGAACACGAGAGTTATTATCCTTACCCCAACAAATTTACACAGCCATTTTTTCATGGAGTGTTGACCAAGTGGTAACACATCTGCTTAGGAAGTCAGAGAATCTGAGTGCACGAGTTCGAATCCCGGAAAAGTGGCCAGTATTTTCTCCCCCTTCACTAGACCGATGCTAGTCATTCGGATGAGACGATGAACCGAGGTCACGTGTGTAGCATGCACTTAGCGCATGTAAAAGAACCCACGGCAACAAACTGGTTGCCCCTTAAAAAATTCTGTAAAAAAAAAAAAAAAAAAAATCCACTTCAATTGAAAAACAAAAACTGCAGGCAGGAAAAATACCAAAAAAATGGATGGCGCTCTCAGTGTAGCGACGCGTTCTCCCAGGGGAGAGCAGCCCAAATTTTACACAGAGAAATTTGTTGTGACAAAAAGAGTAATACAATACAATGCAATGCAATGCAATGCAATAATATACAATGTAATGCAGTAATAATGCAATGCAGGGAGGTGTGGTGTTGTCATGTGGGTGTGGTGTTAGGTGGGTGTTGTCAGGTGGGTGTTGTCAGGTGGGTGTGGTGTTGTCAGGTGGGTGTTGTCAGGTGGGTGTGGTGTTGTCAGGTGGGTGTGGTGTTGTCAGGTGGGTGTTGTCAGGTGGGTGTGGTGTTGTCAGGTGGGTGTTGTCAGGTGGGTGTGGTGTTGTCAGGTGGGTGTTGGTGTTGTCAGGTGGGTGTTGGTGGGTGTTGGTGTTGTCAGGTGGGTGTTGTCAGATGAGTGTGGTGTTGTCAGGTGTGGTGTTGTCAGGTGGGTGTGGTGTTGTCAGGTGTGGTGTGGTGTTGTCAGGTGGGTGTGGTGTTGTCAGGTAGGTGTTGTCAGGTGGGTGTCGTCAGGTGGGTGTGGTGTTGTCAGGTGGGTGTGGTGTTGTCAGGTGTGGTTTTGTCAGGTGGGTGTTGTCAGGTGGTTGGGTGGTGTTGTCAGGTGGGTGTGGTGTTCAGGGTGAGGTGTGGTGTTGTCAGGTGGTGTGGGTGTGTTGTCAGGTGGGTTGTGGTGTTGTCAGTGTGGTGTTGTCAGGTGGGTGTGGTGTTGTCAGGTGGTGGTGTGGTGTTGTCAGGTGGGTGTGTGTTGTCAGTGGGTGTTGTCAGGTGGGTGTGGTGTTGTCAGGTGGGTGTGGTGTTGTCAGGTGTGGTGTAGTGTGGTGGTGTTGTCAGGTGGGTGTGGTGTTGTCAGGTGGGTGGGTGTTGTCAGGTGGGTGTTTGTCAGTGGGTGTGGTGTTGTCAGGTGGGTTGGGTGTTGCAGGTGGTGGGTGTTGTCAGGTGGTGTGGGTGTTGTCAGGTGGGTGGGTGTTGTCAGGTGGGTGTGGTGTTGTCAGGTGGGTGTTGTCAGGTGTGGTGTTGTCAGGTGGGTGTGGTGTTGTCAGGTGGGTGTTGTCATGTGGGTGTGGTGTTGGCAGGTGGGTGTGGTGATGTCAGGTGGGTGTGGTGTTGTCAGGTGGGTGTGGTGTTGTCAGGTGGGTGTTGTCAGGTGGGTGTGGTGTTGTCAGGTGGGTGTTGTCAGGTGGGTGTGGTGTTGTCAGGTGGGTGTGGTGTTGTCAGGTGGGGTGTTGTCAGGTGGGTGTTGTCAGGTAGGTGTGGTGTTGTCAGGTGGGTGTTGTCAGGTGGGTGTTGTCAGGTGGGTGTGGTGGTGTTGGGTGGGTGTGGTGTTGTCAGGTGGGTGTGGTGTTGTCAGGTGGTGTTGTCGGGTGGGTGTGGTGTTGTCGGGTGGGTGTTGTCAGGTGGGTGGGTGGTGTTGTCAGGTGGGTGTGGTGTTGTCAGGTGGGTGTTGTCAGGTGGGTGTGGTGTTGTCAGGTGGGTGTTGTCAGGTGGGTGTGTTGTTGTCAGGTGGGTGTGGTGTTGTCAGTTGGGTGTTGTCAGGTGGGTGTGGTGTTGTCAGGTGGGTGTGGTGTTGTCAGGTCGGTGTGGTGTTGTCAGATGGGTGTGGTGTTGTCAGATGGGTGTTGTCAGGTGGGTGTGGTGTTGTCAGATGGGTGTTGTCAGGTGGGTGTGGTGTTGTCAGGTGGGTGTGGGTGTTGTCAGGTATGGTGTGGTCAGGTGGGTGTTGGTGTTGTCAGGTGGCTGGTGGTGAAGAACTGGCTGGTCCACAAGAAGAAGAAGGTGGAGCTGGCTCCTCGCCGCACGTGGAAGCGCTACTGGGTGTGTCTGAAGGGGACCACGCTGCTCTTCTTCGACTCTGGAGAGGACAGCGCTCTGAACCACAACACTGTCCCGAGGCACATCCTGGGTATGTGTGGACACTCTCTCTGTGTGCGTGTGTGGTGTGTGTGTGTGTGTTGTGTGTGTGTGCTGTGTGTGTGTGTGTGTGTGTTGTGTATGTGTTGTGTGTGTGTGTGTGTGTGTTGTGCGTGTGTGTTGTGTGTGTGTGTGTGTGTGAGTGAGTGTGCTGTGTGTGTGTGTGTGTTGTGTGTGTGTGTTGTGTGTGTGTGCGTGTGTGTGTGTGTTGTGTGTGTGTGTGTGTTGTGTGTGTGTGTGTGTGTGTTGTGTGTGTGGTGTGTGTGTGTGTGTTGTGTGTGTGTATGTGTGTGTTGTGTGTGTGTGTGTTGTGTGTGTGTGTGTGAGAGAGAGAGAGAGAGAGATGGAGCCCAGTCTAGGACATGAAGGTCAGAGATTGAACTCTGTTCCCTTTCTTTTTTTTTTATTTCTCAAGTTTCTCAAGGAGGCGTCACTGCAAACTCTTGTCTTCTATTCCTGTTCTGCTTCTCCCACATTCACTCGTATGTACATGAGTGGGCTTTTACATGTATGACCGTCTCTACCCCGCCATGTAGACAGCTATACTCTGTCTTCAGTGATATACCCACTCGTCTAAATTGTGTTGAAGTTTAGCAAAACAATGAAAAAAAAGGTCAGAAATGGAAAAATGGAATAAATCACAATGAAATAGAATAAAACGCAATGCAATAAACACACACACACACACACACACACACACACACACACACACACACACACACGGGCCGTGTATTCGGGCGCACACACACACACACTCTTTTTTTTTTTTTTTTTTTCCATTGTTATTATTAGTTGCAGTAGCAGTAGTATATTATTTGTTATGATATAATTTCCATTTCCCTTTATCACCCATCTCTTCCCAACCCACCCTGCCCATGTAATTAATTAACCCAACAGGTCGTGGATGATGCCCGGCATGTCAGTTGAGTGGGAAGGGAATGATCACATTCATGTTCATGGCACACACACACACACACACACACACACACACACACACACACACACACAGCATGCTGCTAGTTATGTCCCTTGTCACCTTGTGACAGTAATCAATAAAGAAAGAGAAACAAAGAAAGAAAGAACAACAGACAGAGACACAGAGAGAGAGAGAGAGAGAGATTATGCGTAAATCTTCTGGTAGGTAATGCTGAGAGAAAGAATGAATGAATGAGTAGACAGAAGTTGAAGGGTTACATATAAATCTTCTGGGTAGGGAGGTGATAGAAAGAAGAGAGAGGGAGAGAGAGAAGGGGTGGAGGTGGGAGACAGAAAAAGAGATTACATGTATATATTGTATTCTTATGGGGAATGGGGGGAGGGAGAATGATAGAGTAAGAGAGAGTGGAAACAAACAACACACAAATCTTATGCTGGAGAGAGAGAGAGAGAGATTGTACACATATTTTCTTGTGGGGATGGAAGAGTCAGAAAGTAGAAACAAGCAACACACAAATCTTATGCTGGGCAGAGGGGAGAGAGAGAAAAGATAAGTAAAAAAAAAAAAATTTTTTTAAAGTGAACACAGAAATCTGATTCTGGTAGGAGAGGGAGAGGGTTAGGGTGTGTGAGCATGGAGGGGTGGAGGGGCCCTGGGCAGGCTGACTGATGATAACAGTAATAAAGAAAAAATATTTAAAATGCTACAGGGAAAGGGGGTGGGGGTGTTGTGTCCAGTGAGTTATTGCACTTGCTGTGCACTTCCCTCTGTGCCTAAACAACCACACCCCCAGTATCTCTGTCCCTCCCTGAATAACCACACCCCCATACCATTTTCCTTCCCTCTGTGAAAAACCACACCCCCATATCATCCTCCCTCCCTGAATAACCACACCCCCATATCATCCTCCCTCCCTGCCTGAATAACCACACCCCCATATCATCCTCCCTCCCTGCCTGAATAACCACACCCCCATATCAAACTCCCTGCCTGAATAACCACACCCCCATATCATCCTCCCTCATATCATCCTCCCTCCCTGAATAACCACACCCCCATACCATTTTCCTTCCCTCTGTGAAAAACCACACCCCCATATCATCCTCGCTCCCTCCCTGAAAAACCCCACCCCTATATCATCCTCCCTCCCTCCCTGAATAACCACACCCCCATATCGTCCTCCCTCCCTCCCTGAATAACCACACCCCCATATCATCCTCCCTCCCTGAATAACCACACCCCCATATCATCCCCCCTCCCTCCCTGAATAACCACACCCCCATATCCTCCCTCCCTCCCTGAATAACCACACCCCCATATCCTCCCTCCCTGCCTGAATAACCACACCCCCATATCATCCTCCCTCCCTGCCTGAATAACCACACCCCCATATCATTCTCCCTCCCTGCCTGAATAACCACACCCCCATATCATCCTCCCTCCCTGCCTGAATAACCACACCCCCATATCATCCTCCCTCCCTGCCTGAATAACCACACCCCCATATCCTCCCTCCCTGCCTGAATAACCACACCCCCATATCATTCTCCCTCCCTGCCTGAATGACCACACCCCTGTATCATCCTCCCTCCCTGCCTGAATAACCACACCCCCATATCCTCCCTCCCTGCCTGAATAACCACACCCCCATATCATCCTCCCTCCCTCCCTGAATGACCACACCCCTGTATCATCCTCCCTCCCTGCCTGAATAACCACACCCCCATATCCTCCCTCCCTGCCTGAATAACCACACTCCTATATCATCCTCCCTCCCTCCCTGAATAACCACACCCCCATATCCTCCTCCCTTCCTCCCTGAATAACCACACCCCTATATCATCCTCCCTTCCTCCCTGAATAACCACACCCCCATATCATCCTCCCTCCCTCCCTGAATAACCACACCCCCATATCATCCTCCCTCCCTCCCTGAATGACCACACCCCCATATCATCCTCCCTCCCTCCCTGAATGACCACACCCCTATATCATCCTCCCTTCCTGCCTGAATAACCACACCCCCATATCATCCACCCTGCCTGAATAACCACACCCCCATATCCACCCTGCCTGAATAACCACACCCCCATATCATCCTCCCTCCCTCCCTGAATAACCACACCCCTGTATCATCCTCCCTCCCTGCCTGAATAACCACACCCCCATATCATCCTCCCTCCCTCCCTGAATAACCACACCCCCATATCATCCTCCCTCCCTCCCTGAATAACCACACCCCCATATCATCCTCCCTGCCTGAATAACCACACCCCCATATCATCCTCCGTCCCTGAATAACCACACCCCCATATCATCCTCCCTCCCTGAATAACCACACCCCCATATCATCCTCCCTCCCTGCCTGAATAAGCATAGCCCCAGTACCACAGACACACAACAACAAAAACAGCTTTCCTCGGCAAACTGGGTGCTCTGCCTACTGTGGAGAAGAAGGAAAGGAAAAAAAAAAAAAAGATGGAAAATAAGCAGTTGTGTGTTGTGCTGGTGCTCTGTGTGGTATGGAAGGTGGGCATGGATGCTTTATTCGGTATAGGCCACACCTACTCTTGAAGTGGTGGTATGAACAAGCAGTTCAGAGGTTTAAATGAATACCACAGTTCCCAGCACTTCTCTGTCACGAACAAAACATACAAGCACTCAACTGCGTATTTTATTTCTAATTTCAAAAGCTTTGTGTCAGTAAATTGCAAATTGCTTAGTAATGAGAGAGAGAGAGAGGGGGGGGGAGAGAGAGGGGGGAGGGGGAGAGAGGAGGGGGGGAGAGAGAGGGGGTGAGGGGGAGAGAGGAGGGAGGGGGAGGAGGGAGGGAGAGAGAGGAGGGAGGGAGAGAGAGGGGGGGGCTGTGGATGAGTGCAGATAGGGGGGGAGGGAGAGAGAGAGGAGGGAGGGAGAGGGTGGCTGTGGATGAGTGCAGAGCAGTTTTATTATTGAATGGAAAAATTGTTCATCCACACTGAGCATTCACCCACTCTGAAAACAGAATGTGGCAGCTGAAATCAGAAGGGCAGATTATAGAAACAGTCAAACACATGCATGACAAAAGTCACTTTGGCAGCATGATTGTAAGAGTTGCAGTCTGTGAATACAGGGGGGAGGGGGGGGGGGGGGGGAGACGGAAAATTAAAAGGAATATTCTGAAGAATATTTTGTGATGATGATTATGTTATTGATGGATATGATGATGATGATATTGATGATGATGATGATGACATTGATGATGATGATATTGATGGTGATGGTGTCGATTATTTTTGTCATAAAAAAAAAACAAACCCAGTTCATGGTGATGTGGTTGCAGTGATCGAGGGAGGCATAGCACAGGCTGTTCCGGAACATCCCAAGCGGGAGAACATCTTCTCTCTCAGCACGGCATGTGGGGACGCCTACCTCTTTCAGGTAAACACCATGTGGGCATTTGAGGATGCCTACCTCTTTGAGGTAACCACCATGTGGGAACCCCTACCTCTTTGAGGTAAACACCATGTGGGGACCCCTACCTCATTCAGGTAAACACCATGTGGGAACCCCTACCTCATTGAGGTAAACACCATGTGGAGACCCCTACCTCATTCAGGTAAACACCATGTGGGAACCCCTACCTCTTTCAGGTAAACACCATGTGGGAACCCCTACCTCTTTTAGGTAAACACCATGTGGGAACCCCTACCTCATTGAGGTAAACACCATGTGGAGACCCCTACCTCATTCAGGTAAACACCATGTGGGGACCCCTACCTCATTCAGGTAAACACCATGTGGAGACCCCTACCTCATTCAGGTAAACGTCATGTGGGGACCCCTACCTCTGTTAGGTAAACACCATGTGGGGACCCCTGCCTCTTTGAGGTAAACACCATGTGGGGACCCCTACCTCATTCAGGTAAACACCATGTGGGAACCCCTACCTCTTTGAGGTAAACGCCATGTGGAGACCCCTACCTCCTTCAGATAAACTCACTTCTCTGGCTAGTTGTGTCGGCTGAATGATTCACTTATCCTTCTTCTTCTCAAGGACAGTGTATCAGTAGACCAGTGCCTCAAGGACTGTGTATCAGCAGACCAGTGTCTCAAGGACTGTATCAGCACACTGTGTATCAGCAGACCAGTGTCTCAAGGACTGTGTATCAGCAGACCAGTGTCTCAAGGACTGTATCAGCACACTGTGTATCAGCAGACCAGCATCTCAAGGACTGTGTATCAGCAGACCAGTGTCTCAAGGACTGTGTATCAGCAGACCAGTGTCTCAAGGACTGTATCAGGAGACCACTGTCTCAAGGACGGTATCAGCACACTGTGTATCAGCAGACCAGTTTCTCAAGGACTGTATCAGCACACTGTGTATCAGCAGACCAGTGTCTCAAGGACTGTATCAGCACACTGTGTATCAGCAGACCAGTGTCTCAAGGACTAAATCAGCACACTGTATCAGCAGACCAGTTTCTCAAGGACTGTGTATCAGCAGACCAGTGTCTCAAGGACTGTGTATCAGCAGACCAGTGTCTCAAGGACTGCATCAACACACTGTGTATCAGCAGACCAGTGTCTCAAGGACTGTGTATCAGCAGACCAGTGTCTCAAGGACTGTATCAGCACACTGTGTATCAGCAGACCAGTGTCTCAAGGACTAAATCAGCACACTGTGTATCAGCAGACCAGTTTCTCAAGGACTGTGTATCAGCAGACCAGTGTCTCAAGGACTGTATCAGCAGACCAGTGTCTCAAGGACTGTGTATCAGCAGAGTGTCTCAAGGACTGTATCAGCAGACCAGTGCCTCAAGGACTGTGTATCAGCAGACCAGTGTCTCAAGGACTGTATCAGCAGACCAGTGTCTCAAGGACTGTGTATCAGCAGACCAGTGTCTCAAGGACTGTGTATCAGCACACTGTGTATCAGCAGACCAGTGTCTCAAGGACTGTGTATCAGCACACTGTGTATCAGCAGACCAGTGTCTCAAGGACTGTATCAGCACATTGTGTATCAGCAGACCAGTGTCTCAAAAACTGTGTATCAGCAGACCAGTGTCTCAAGGACTGTATCAGCACACTGTGTATCAGCAGACCAATGTCTCAAGAACTGTGTATCAGCACACTGTGTATGAGCGGACTAGCGTCTCAAGGATTGTGTATCAGCAGACCAGAGTCTCAAGGACTGTGTATCAGCAGACCAGTGTCTCAAGGACTGTATCAGCACACTGTGTATCAGCAAACCAGTGTCTCAAGGACTGTGTATCAGGAGACCAGTGTCTCAAAGACGGTATCAGCACACTGTGTATCAGCAGACCAGTGTCTCAACGACTGTGTATCAGCAGACCAGTGTCTCAAGGACTGTATCAGCACACTGTATATCAGCAGTCCAGTGTCTCAAGGACTGTATCAGCACACTGTGTATCAGCAGTCCAGAGTCTCAAGGACTGTGTATCAGCACACTGTGTATCAGCAGACCAGTGTCTCAAGGACTGTATCAGCACACTGTGTTTCAGCAGACCAGTGTCTCAAGGACTGTATCAGCACACTGTGTATCAGCAGTCCAGTGTCTCAAGGACTGTGTATCAGCACCCTGTGTATCAGCATTCCAGTGTCTCAAGGACTGGACTGTATCAGTACACTGTGTATCAGCAGTCCAGTGTCTCAAGGACTGTGTATCAGCACACTGTGTTTCAGCAGTCCAGTGTCTTGACCATTCTGCCACCTTCCTCCTGGGTTTAAATCCCACCTCAACTCACCATTCACCCCACCCCCCTCACGCCTTTCAGACCATAACAACTCACTATTTACCCCAACTCCCTCACACCTTTCAAACCATAACAACTCACTATTCACCCCACACCCCTCACGCCTTTCAAACCATAACAACTCACTATTTACCCCACCCCCCTCACACCTTTCAAACCATAACAACTCACCATTCACCCCACACCCCTCACGCCTTTCACACCATAACAACTCACCATTCACCCCACACCCCTCACACCTTTCAAACCATAACAACTCACCATTCACCCCACCCCCTCACACCTTTCAAACCATAACTCACTATTCACCCCACACCCCTCATGCCTTTCAAACCATAACAACTCACTATTCACCCCACCCCCCTCACGCCTTTCAAACCATAACAACTCACCATTCACCCCACACCCCTCACGCCTTTCACACCATAACAACTCACCATTCACCCCACACCCCTCACACCTTTCAAACCATATCAACTCACCATTCACCCCACCCCCTCACACCTTTCAAACCATAACTCACCATTCACCCCACCCCCCTCACGCCTTTCAAACCATAACAACTCAACATTCACCCCACACCCCTCACACCTTTCAAACCATAACAACTCACCATTCACCCCACACCCTCACGCCTTTCAAACCATATCAACTCACCATTCACCCCACCCCCCTCACGCCTTTCAAACCATATCAACTCACCATTCACCCCACACCCCTCACGCCTTTCACACCATAACAACTCACCATTCACCCCACACCCCTCACACCTTTCAAACCATATCAACTCACCATTCACCCCACACCCCTCACACCTTTCAAACCATAACTCACCATTCACCCCACACCCCTCACACCTTTCAAACCATAACAACTCACCATTCACCCCACACCCTCACGCCTTTCAAACCATATCAACTCACCATTCACCCCACCCCCCTCACGCCTTTCAAACCATAACAACTCACCATTCACCCCACACCCCTCACGCCTTTCAAACCATAACAACTCACCATTCACCCCACACCCTCACGCCTTTCAAACCATAACACTTTAACACATGTCTGCATTCACCATTGAGTGTGACGGGACATCAAACAGTCAGTGTAACGGGACATTAAACAGTCAGTGTGATTGGACATTAAACAGTCAGTGTGACTAGACATTATACAGACATTAAACAGTCAGTGTGATGGAACATACAGCAGTCAATGTGATGGAACATTAAACAGTCCGTGTGTCATGGGACATTAAATAATCAGTGTGTGACGGGACATTAAACAGACATTTAACAGTCAGTGTGATTGGACATTAAACTGTCAGTGTGACGGGACATTATACAGGCATTAAACAGTCAGTGTGACGGGACATTATACAGTCAGTGTGATGGGTAAACAGTCAGTGTGATGGGACATTAAACAGTCAATGTGTGACGGGACATTAAACAGACATTTAACAGTCAGTGTGACGGGACATAAAACAGACAATGTGTGACGGGACAATAAACAGTCAGTGTGTGACGGGACATTAAACAGACATTAAACAGTCAGTGTGACGGGACATTAAACAGACATTAAACAGTCAGTGTGACGGGACATTAAACAGTCAGTGTGACGGGACATTAAACAGACATTAAACAGTCAGTGTGACGAGACATTAAACAGTCAGTGTGACGGGACATTAAACAGTCAGTGTGTGACGGGACATTAAACAGTCTGTGACGGACATTAAACAGTCAGTGTGACGGGACATTGTACAGTCAGTGTGACAGGACATTAAACAGTCAGTGTGACGGGACATTGTACAGTCAGTGTGACAGGACATTAAACAGTCAGTGTGACGGGACATTGTACAGTCAGTGTGACAGGACATTAAACAGTCAGTGTGACGGGACATTAAACAGACATTAAACAGTCAGTGTGACAAGACATTAAACAGTCAGTGTGTCACGGGACATTGTACAGTCAGTGTGACGGGACATTAAACAGTCAGAGTGACGGGACATTAAACAGACATTAAACAGTCTGTGACAGACATTAAACAGTCAGTGTGACGGGACATTGTACAGTCAGTGTGACAGGACATTAACTCTTTCCATACGAACGGCGAAAGAGACGATGTTAACAGCGTTTCACCCCAATTAACATCATCAAAATATTGCAAGCGGAAGGCTCTTATATTAAAGACGTGAATGTTGACAAAGAATACCACAATTCTGACGACGGAAGCTAAAGGTTGGGTCATTCAGACACCTACTGGATATCCGAGGGGTCTGTGTAGAGGAGAAGAGAGGATGGCCGTACTGAGTGAGTTAAACAGACATTAAACAGTCAGTGTGATGGGACATTAAACAGACATTAAACAGTCTGTGACAGACATTAAACAGTCAGTGTGACGGGACATTGTACAGTCAGTGTGACAGGACATTAAACAGACATTAAACAGTCAGTGTGATGGGACATTAAACAGTCAGTGTGACGGGACATTAAACAGTCAATGTGTGATGGGACATTCAACAGTGTGATGGGACATTAAACAGATATTAAACAGTCAGTGTGACGGGACATTGAACAGTCAGTGTGATGGGACATTAAACAGTCAGTGTGATGGGACATTAAACAGTCAGTGTGACAGGACATTAAACAGACATTAAACGATCAGTGTGACGGGACATTAAACAGACATTAAACAGTCGGTGTGACGGGACATTAAACGGGATATTCTGCCCCACTCGTGAGCAGCAGTCAATGGGTTAAAGTGATGTTTTGTGTTTCCCTTCAGGCCACAACCCAGATGGATCTGGAGAACTGGATCCGAGCCGTGCACTCGGCCTGTGCCTCTTCCTTCGCCCGACAGCACGGCAAAGACAACACCCTCAAACTGCTCTCCTCGGAGCTCGACAAACTGGAAACCAGCATAGACACGGTTAGTGTGGGTTCATGGAGTGCATGGATTGTGGGGAGACTTTCATGAACATGATTAGATGAGTAGTGTGTATACATGGATTGTGGGGAGACTTGCTGTGGCTTCATAGACGTGGGTAGTGTGTATACATGGATTGTGGGGAGACTTCTTGTGGCTTCATAGACGTGATTAGTGTGTAGACATGGGTTGTGGGGAGACCTGCTCTGGCTTCATAGACGTGATTAGTGTGTATACATGGGTTGTGGGGAGACTGGTTGTGGCTTCATAGACATGATTAGTGTGTATACATGGATTGTGGGGAGACTTCTTGTGGCTTCATAGATGTGAATAGTGTGTATACATTGATTGTGGGGAGACTGGTTGTGGCTTCATAGACATGATTAGTGTGTATACATGGATTGTGGGGAGACTTGCTGTGGTTTCATAGACATGATTAGTGTGCATACATGGACTCTTGGGAAACTGGTTGTGGCTTCATAGACATGGTTAGTGTGTATACATGGATTGTGGGGAGACTTGCTGTGGCTTCATAGACATGGTTAGTATATATATATGGAATACATGGATTGTAGGGAAAATTGTTGTGGTTTCATAGATATGGTTAGCATAAGTACATGGATTTTGGGGAGACTTATGGCTTTTTTCATGATCATTATGGTCACAGTTTTTGTTGTTTGATTGTTCTGTTTTGGTTTTGTTTGGAACTGGCTAGGCTTTTCTAGACCTGATTTCACAACATAATTTGATTTAGATTTTTTTTCTTTGTAACTCACTCAATACGGCCAGCCCTCTCGTCTCTTCTTCAGACCCCCCCCCACCCCACCCCCACCGGATTCCAGTGGGTGTCTGAATGATCCAACCTTTTGCTTCCGTCGTCACAATTGCGGTACTCTTTGTCAACATTCACCTCTTCAGTGTAGGAGCCTTCCGCTTGCAATATTTTGATGATGGTAATTGCGATGAAATGCTGTAATTGTCATCTCTTTCGCCGTTCGTATGGAGAGAGTTAATAAATAGAAAACTGTTTTTGTGGCAAAGTTTGGATGTTAGAACACATCAGAACATATGACAATATGGTACAAGACAATGCAATATGGTGTGGTGCAATACAGTACAATACAATACGGAGCAATACAGTGTAGTGTAATACAGTACAATACAGTGCAAGACATTGCAATACAGTGCGGTGCAATACAATACAATATGGTGCAAGACAATGCAATGCAATACAATATGGTGCAATACAGTGCCCTGCAATGCAATACAATATGGTGCAATGCAATACAGTGCATTGCAATGCAATACAATACAGTGCAATACAATGCAATACAGTGCACTGCAATACAATGCAATACAATACAATATGGTACAATACAATGCAGTGCATTGCAATACAATGCAACATGGTGTGATACAATGCAATACAGTATGGTGCAATACAGTGCAATATGGTGCAATACAATGCAATACAGTGCATTGCAGTACAATACAGCACCATACAATAAATGTTGAAGTCAGTTCTGGGAGTGAGAAGGGTTGAAGGGAACAGAGACAGAGCCTGTGGACAGACTTGGGACACAGTGAGCTGAAAAGGATGTGGATGCTGGCAGCTGAGGATTACCCTGAGACGCCAGTTCAGGAATGCAGTCTTGGGATGCAGCACATGGGAGACAACCACTTTGCATTTCTCAACAATATTGACTTGTGCCCCTTGAGATAAGAAATAAAAAAAATGTGCTTGTGTTTTTGTTCGCTCAGTCAT
>NC_134881.1:38870909-38943409 GCF_041734735.1 Babylonia areolata | reverse complement strand
TCATCACCACCATCACCACCACCACCATCACCATCATCACCACCACCATCACCACCACCACCATCATCACCACCACCACCATCACCACAACCACCACCATCACCACCTCCACCACCACCACCACCTCCATCATCACCACCATCACCACCACCACCACATCCATCATCACCACCATCACCACCACAATCACCACCACCACCACCTCCATCACCACCACCATCACCACCATCATCACCATCACCACCACCACCACCATCACCACCACTACTACCACCTCCATCACCAACACCATCACCACCACCACCATCACCACCACCACCATCACCACCATGACCACCATCACCACCACCACTATCACCACCGTCACCATCATCACCACCACCATCACCACCATCACCACCATCACCATCACCACCACCACCACCACCACCACCATCACCACCATGAACCCTGCCCCCCCAGGTGCTGCTGGCCAGTGCCTGTAAGAGCAGCAAGACGACGCTGGGCCGCCTGGGCATCTTCACCGTCACCTCCTTCCACGCCCTGGTCAGTGCCCGCAAGCCTCTGGTGCTGCCCAACATCCTGGGCACCAAGGGGGGCAACAAGGGGGGAGGGGGGGGCATGCTGTCCCCCCGCGCCGACCGCTGTGACCCACCGCCCCTCTCCTCTTCGGCATCGTCCAAACCTCGCTCCCGCACCCCCACCGGCACCCTGAACACCAGCGTCAGTTCCGAGTCAGTTTGGGGGACACTATCTGTTTTCTGTTTGTTTTGTTTGTCAGTTTGGGACACTTCTGTTTTCTGTTTGTTTGTTTGTCAGTTTGGGACACTTCTGTTTTCTGTTTGTTTGTTTGTCAGTTTGGGACACTTCTGTTTTCTGTTTGTTTGTTTGTCAGTTTGGGATACTTTGTTTTCTGTTTGTTTGTTTGTCAGTTTGAGACACTTCTGTTTTCTGTTTGTTTGTTTGTCAGTTTGGGTCACTTTGTTTTCTGTTTGTTTGTTTGTCAGTTTTGGACACTGTTTTCTGCTTGTGTGTTTGTCAGTTTGGGACACTGTTTTCTGTTTGTTTGTCAGTTTGGGACACTTCTGTTTTCTGTTTGTTTGTTTGTCAGTTTGGGACACTTCTGTTTTCTGTTTGTTTGTTTGTCAGTTTGAGACACTGTTTTCTGTTTGTTTGTTTGTCAGTTTGGGACACTGTTTTCTGTTTGTTTGTTTGTCAGTTTGGGACACTGTTTTCAGTTTGTTTGTTAGTCAGTTTGGGACACTGTTTTCTGTTTGTTTGTTTGTCAGTTTGGGTCACTGTTTTTTGTTTGATTGTTTGTCAGTTTGGGTCACTTTGTTTTCTGTTTGTTTGTTTGTCAGTTTGGGACACTGTTTTCTGCTTGTGTGTTTGTCGGTTTAGGACACTGTTTTCAGTTTGTTAGTTTGGGACACTTCTGTTTTCTGTTTGTTTGTTTGTTTGTCAGTTTGGGACACTGTTTTCAGTTTGTCAGTTTGGGACACTTCTGTATGTTTGTTTGTCAGTTTGGGACACTGTTTTCTGTTTGTTTGTTTGTCAGTTTGGGACACTGTTTTCTGTTTGTTTGTTTGTCAGTTTGGGACACTGTTTTCTGTTTGTTTGTTTGTCAGTTTGGGACACTGTTTTCTGTTTGTTTGTTTGTCAGTTTGGGACACTGTTTTCTGTTTGTTTGTTTGTCAGTTTGGGACACTGTTTTCTGTTTGTTTGTTTGTCAGTTTGGGACACTTTGTTTTCTGTTTGTTTGTTTGTCAGTTTGGGACACTTCTGTTTTCTGTTTGTTTGTTTGTCAGTTTGGGACACTTCTGTTTTCTGTTTGTTTGTTTGTCAGTTTGGGACACTGTTTTTTGCTTGTGTGTTTGTCAGTTTGGGACACTGTTTTCTGTTTGTTTGTTTGTCAGTTTGGGACACTGTTTTCAGTTTGTTTGTTTGTCAGTTTGGGACACTGTTTTCTGTTTGTTTGTTTGTCAGTTTGGGACACTTCTGTTTTCTGTTTGTTTGTTTGTCAGTTTGGGACACTGTTTTCTGCTTGTGTGTTTGTCAGTTTGGGACACTTCTGTTTTCTGTTTGTTTGTTTGTCAGTTTGAGACAGTTTTCTGCTTGTGTGTTTGTCAGTTTGGGACACTGTTTTCTGTTTGTTTGTTTGTCAGTTTGGGACACTGTTTTCTGTTTGTTTGTTTGTCAGTTTGGGACACTTTGTTTTCTGTTTGTTTGTCAGTTTGGGACACTTCTGTTTTCTGTTTGTTTGTTTGTCAGTTTGGGACACTTCTGTTTTCTGTTTGTTTGTTTGTCAATTTGGGACACTTCTGTTTTCTGTTTGTTTGTTTGCGTTGTATTGGATGAGGTGATAAAGGGAGGTCCCCTGTGCAGCATGCCTGTAACATACTTTAAAGAAATCATGGGTACAAAATTGTATAGAAAAAAAATCAACACTTTGACATGAAAACAATCACACTGGTCGGCAGAAACAAAAATGTATATATGTACATAATGATAATGATAACAGTACAATATTGTATATATGTACATAATGATAATGACAACAGTACAATTGTACATATATGTACATCATGATAATAATAACAGTACAATTGTATATATGTCCATAATGATAATGATAACAGTATGTATATATGTACATAATGATAATGGTAACAGTATGTACATATGCACAAAATCATAATGATAACAGTACAATTGTATATATGTCCATAATGATAATGATAACAGTGTGTATATATGTACATAATGATAATGATAACAGTACAGTTGCTGAGCGGTTTCAAGCCTCTCAAACTGCTTTACAAGAACATGTCAGGCACAGAGCATGCAAGCACGCACGCACGCACACACACACACACACACACACACACACACACACACACACACACACACACACACACACACACTCATGCACACACACACACACACACACACACACACACACATCATGCACACATGGAAGAAATAAAATTGGAACAGTAGAATGCAGACACAGAATGGAATGCATTTATTATGTAGAGACTGGAATATTTTGAGATTTGTGGGTTTTTTTAAGGATTTGTGTTCGGATCCACTCTGTTTACGCATACCCAGATTCAAACACTCGACTGTTGGCCACCGTTCTTTCTCTGTTTCTGGACCTTGCGATTGGAATGAACTTCCTCTTTCGCTTCGTCAAGTCTCCACACTCAGCTCTTTCAAGTCTGGCCTTAAAACCCACCTCTTCCCAAAATAGCCTCCCTTGCCTGCCTCTTCCTTGTCTTTAGTTTCTACAGTTTTAGAGTTACACATGCGTGTGAATGACTGGTGCGAAAGCGCTTTGATTTGTCTCTGCACAAGATCCAGCGCTGTATAAATACCATTATTATTATTATTATCATTATTATTGTGTGAAGGACTGTGACGGGACTGAAAGGCAGAGAATTTCTGTTCAGTACAGATGAAGAACTCTCCCACCCAGTTTCTCTCTGTTGACTTTGGGAGCAGTCTTCATGTGTGCTGTGTGTTTGGGGATGGGGAGAAAGGAGGAGGGAGGTGGTATGGGGGGGGGGGGGGGTTATGTCTTCATACTTGTATTTTGTGGGCTTGGTTTTTGGGTTGTTTTTTTGTTTGTTGTTGTTGTTTTTTGTTTGTTTCTTTTTGCTTGCAAGGAAATCTACCTTATTTTACGAGGACATTCTGAAGTCTGAAGTTGTGCTCATTTTTATGCTTATTCGCATGGTTTTCGCTCAGTATACAACCCCCCAATCACCACCACCCTTCCCAAGTCCAGACCAGATCTGAACGTGTGTGTGTGTGTGTGTGTGTGTGTGTGTGTGCACAGAGCCCTGTACAAAACCAACACGCTGCGTGGCCATGACTCAGTGGAGAACCTCTTGGAGCGATCCACCACAGAGCACACGTTGACCCAGGAGAGTCTGTCTCGGGTCACGCTGCCCAACAACCAGGTCTGTACATTGGTGTGTGACTTTGGGTGTGACTGTGTGTGTGGGTGTGACTGTGACTGGGTGGGTGTGACTGTGTGTGTGTGGGTGACTGTGGGTGTGACTTTGGGTGGGTGTGTGGGTGTGTGTGTGTGTGCGTGTGTATGTGGGTGTGACTGTAGGTGTGACTGTGGGTGTGTGGGTGGGTGTGTTGGGGGAGATGGTTGTGAAATG
This sequence comes from Babylonia areolata, assembly GCF_041734735.1. Taxonomy (NCBI): domain Eukaryota; kingdom Metazoa; phylum Mollusca; class Gastropoda; order Neogastropoda; family Buccinidae; genus Babylonia; species Babylonia areolata. The sequence continues at coordinate 38,939,234 of NC_134881.1, read as the reverse complement.
CCCACACAAAGGTGTGCATCTTCAGGTAAATGTCTGTTCAGGTAGTGTTTTTTTAGACACACAAAATATCAGTGCATAAACGAGCAAGATGTTTATGCACTGTAAATACAATGCAAGTTTCAAACTTCGTTTTTAACAGCCAATGTCCAACTGGAATGTGAAGCAACCTGTGTGACATTTTTAAACAGGAAGAAGAAATTTTCAACAGCGTCTTCAAATGGTCTTTCTGGAAATGAAAGTGTACAAGGTTTCAGGCTTCAGATTCCAAAAGTGTACAAGGCTCCAGGTTTCAGATTCCAAAAGTGTACAAGGCTTCAGGTTTCAGATTCCAAAAGTGTACAAGGCTTCAGGTTTCAGATTCCAAAAGTGTACAAGGCTTCAGGTTTCAGATTCCAAAAGTGTACAAGGCTTCAGGTTTCATATTCTAAAAGTGTACAAGGCTTCAGGCTTCAGATTCCAAAAGTGTACAAGGCTTCAGGTTTCATATTCCAAAAGTGTACAAGGCTTCAGATTCCAAAAGTGTACAAGGCTTCAGGCTTCAGATTCCAAAAGTGTACAAGGCTTCAGATTCCAAAAGTGTACAAGGCTCCAGGTTTCAGATTCTAAAAGTGTACAAGGCTTCAGGTTTCAGATTCCAAAAGTGTACAAGGCTTCAGGCTTCAGATTCTAAAAGTGTACAAGGCTTCAGGCTTCAGATTCCAAAAGTGTGTGTACGTAAGTCACCCTCCTCCAAATGCCCACAGGAGCATGTGAATTGTTTACCAGATTTACTTTAACTCACTCAGTACGGCCAGTCCTCTCTTCTCCTCTACACAGACCCATCGGATGTCCAGTGGGTGTCTGAATGACCCAACCTTTAGCTTCCGTCGTCAGAATTGTGGTATTCTTTGTCAACAAACACCTCTTCAGTATAAGAGCCTTCCACTTGCAATATTTTGATGGTGGTAATTGGGGTGAAACGCTGTTAACGTCGTCTCTTTCGCCGTTTGTATGGGGTGAGTTAAATGGTGTTCAGTTTTGATCTGTAAAACCAATGACATAATTTGCCCTTTAGTCAGTATGCTATAGTGAGGATAAAATTGAACAGCATTTGATGTGTGTGTGTGTGAGAGAGACAGGGAGAGTGTTAGCCTATAATGTGTGTGAAGTGTTGTTTTTGTCTTTATGTCTTTAGCTTGGTGTTTCTTTTCCCTCTGTCTGTTGTTGTGTTCATGTTTCCCTCTGGTTGGTATCAGCTGTTCTGTAACCAGTGTGTTATTTGTGAAATTTTTGTCTTTGATTTATCCATTTATTGACATGTTTATATTTCATAATCATTCACATGTTTTCTATTTACTTCTTTCATGTTTTACCTTTGTACACTTCTGTATGTAACTTTTTTTTTTTTTTTTTTTTATTATGAATTTTCCTCCAAAAATGTAGTCACATATATATTCAAGACTGTTATCCACCACGTACAGATATTGAGATATTGAGCTTTGTACAACTGGTCCCGACGGACACAAAAAGGATGTATATGATGGTGGTAGCTGTCCATAAAGTTTGCCACGTATGCTGATGAAGTTGCACAGTGTGTGGTGTGCTCTGAAGGTGTGTGCTGTTAACTAACACCATGCCCAGCAACTGGGTCAGAAGCACATTGACAGGGGTGAAGGTGTTAGCAGTAGGATTACCTCCCCTGACAGGTTGTTCTCATCCTCGTTCACTAAAGCTGATTTCTATTTCTTTGTGTCAGCACTTTTGGTTGTTAGCATTTAGCACAGGAATTCACCACCAGATCTTGATTTCATTTGTCAGTTGTTGTGTTTTTTTAAACATAAATTTACAGGGTTAAGTTTGTTGTTTTTTATATTTGATATTGAATATATTACCTTCACTTTTGAGTAAAGGACATCATGCACAATTTTTTTTTTTTTAATAATATCAGCGTATATTTAATTGTATTAGTTATTCAGTAAGAGCTCTAGTGTATTATCGTTTACTATTGTTCTGATTAAAGACATAAAGTTGAGTTTTGGGGAAGAAAATATAGATTAAGAAAATACTAGTGAATGCAATGGTAATTCCAACTCAGTGAAGCAGGTATAGCAAGTTATCCCCCTTTATTCAGCGCAGTGTGATTTTTGCCATGGCTTAAAAAGTTATGTAAAAAGCAAACAGTCTTTGTAGAGGTTTCAGTACCACTTCACATAACCTACAAATCAGGTAAACTTAGTTATTGTTTGATAATGATAAGCTGATGAAAGAAAGTATCTTTTTAAAATATCTGCATGTTTTCTCTGGGTAATCTTCTCTGACACATGTATTTTTCTGTGTACTCAGACAATACACATTAACTGTTCATAACTTTCATCTGTAACTCTTCTGAATCCACAACCATTTATGCAATGATAACCATAGTTCATTTATTTATTTATAGTCTGTTCATCTAAGATGATGATATTAGACTGAAAATAAATTATTATTATTATTTGGATTATTAATCATTTCTATCATAATGATGATTGTTATTATTAATTAGAAATCGACATTTCTGTATATTCGAATGAAAATGGGGGCGGTTGAGGTTGGAGGGGAGGGGGTGAAGGGGGAGGGTACTAAGAAAGGAAGAGAGAGAGAGAACAGAATGTGGAAAAGATAAAGTACAAAATCTAAAATGGAGAGGGTGAGTGTTAGTGATTGGAGAAAGAAAAAAACCCATAATACTGGAAGGGTGTGTGTGAGAGGTAGGACGGGGGAAGCGGGATTAGGACAAAAAAAAAAAGATCAATAATCAAATATTGTATGCACTACTTCATCATCACATCATGATAACCATACTATCTCAATGAAACACAAACATTGTACAGCAAAGTAACTGGTAAAGATAAAGATAATTGTATCACTCTAAACAGGGGGTACTGTAACTGGTGGTATATCTACACCTTAAACACAAGACCAGTAAAGATAATTGTATCACTCTAAACAGGAGGTACTGCAACAGGTGGTATATCTACACCTTAAACACAAGACCGGTAAAGATAATTGTATCACTCTAAACAGGAGCTACTGCAACGGGTGGTATATCTACACCTTAAACACAAGACCGGTAAAGATAATTGTATCACTCTAAACAGGAACTGCAGCAACTGGTGGTATATCTACACCTTAAACACAAGACCGGTAAAGATAATTGTATCACTCTAAACAGGAGGTGCTGCAACTGGTGGTATATCTACACCTTAAACACAAGACTGGTAAAGATAATTGTATCACTCTAAACAGGAGGTACTGCAATTGGTGGTATATCTACACCTTAAACACAAGACCAGTAAAGATAACTGTATCACTCTAAACCGGAGGTGCTGCAACTGGTGGTATATCTACACCTTAAACATAAGACCGGTAGAGATAATTGTATCACTCTAAACAGGAGGTATATCTATGGTGGTATATCTACACCTTAACTGTTTTAATCATAGGCTATGGAACCTTCAACATTTTTAATCATAAGCGATGGAAACTTTAACCTTTTGATCATCTTAACTGGTGTTGGTTGTGGTTTGTTGTTATATGTATCTTCTTCTTCTTCTTCTGCGTTCACTCGTATGCACACGAGTGGGCTTTTTTACGTGTATGACCGTTTTTACCCCGCCGTGTAGGCAGCCATACTCCGTTTTTGGGGGTGTGCATGCTGGGTATGTTCTTGTTTCCATAACTCACCGAACGCTGACATGGATTACAGGATCTTTAACGTGCGTATTTGATCTTCTGCTTGCATATACACACGAAGGGGGTTCAGGCACTAGCAGGTCCTCACATATGTTGACCTGGGAGATGGTAAAAATCTCCACCCTTTACCCACCAGGCGCCGTCACCGTGATTCGAACCCGGGACCCTCAGATTGACAGTCCAATGCTTTAACCACTCGGCTATTGCGCCCGTCCGTTACATGTATCAATGTACCTGTGTGTGTGTGTGTGTGTGTGTGTGTACTGCACGTGCTCTAACCCTCACCCTGGTAGCGGCAAGCCGTTTCTGTCTGGTGCCTGTGCCCCCACACAGTGCTACAACTTTCAGACCATGCTGATCGGCGTGGACAAGGGCACCAGCGTGCGCGACCTGCTGGAAAGCACGTGCAGCAAGCGGCAGCTGAACCCCCGCGACCACTACGTCCGCATCCGACCCATGGGGGCCACCGATGACAAGTTCGTCATCCCAGACCGCAACGAGATCGTCAAAAAACTGGTGAGGGGTTGTGTGTGTGTGTGTGTGTGTGAAGGGTTGTGTGTGTGTGTGTGTGTGTGTGTGTGTGTGTGAGGGGTTGTGTGTGTGTGTGTGTGTGTGAGGGGTTGTGTGTGTGTGTGTGTGAGGAGTTGTGTCTGTATCTGTGTGTGTGAGGGGTTGTGTGTGTGTCTGTGTGTCTGTGTGTGTGAAGGGTTGTGTGTGTGTGTGAGGGGTTGTGTGTGTGTGTGTGAGGGTTGTGTGTGTGTGTGTTGTCAGCAGTATATATGTGACATGTTGTCATCAGTGTATATGTGACATGTTGTCAGCAGTATATATGTGACATGTGTTGTCAGCAGCAGATATGTGTGACATGTGTTTATATATGTGACATGTTGTCAGCAGTATATATGTGACATGTGTTGTCAGCAATATATATGTGACATGTTGTCACATGACATGTTGTCAGCAGTATATATGTGACATGTTTCGTCAGCAGAATTTATGTGACATGTGTTGTAAGCAGTATGTATGTGTGGCATGCTGTCAGCAGTATAGATGTGACATGTGTTGTCAGCAGTATCTATGTGACATGTGTTGATATATATGATGTGTGTCATCAGCGGTATGAGGCTATCAAGGTGTGCCAGAAGTGCCTCATCCAGCTGTGTTCATGTGATATATGTTGATATATGATCTGTGTTGATATATGTGATGTGTGTTGATACATGTGACATGTGTTGATGTATGTGACATGTGTTGATACATGTGACATGTGTTGATATATGTGACCTGTGTTGATATATGCGACATGTGTTGATATATGTGATCTGTGTTGATATATGTGACATGTGTGTATATGTGTGGCGTGCGTGTTGATATATGTGACATTTGTTGATATATGTGGCATGTGTGTTGATATATGTGACATGTGTTGATATATGTGACATGTGTCATCAGCAGTACGAGGCGATCGAAGTGTGCCAGAAGTGCCTCTTCCAGCTGTGTACATGTGACATATGTTGATATATGTGACCTGTGTTGATATATGTGACCTGTGTTGATATATGTGACATGTGTTGATATATGTGACCTGTGTCGATATATGTGACCTGTGTTGATATGTGTGACATGTGTTGATATATATGACCTGTGTCATCAGTGGTACGAGGTGATCGAAGTGTGCCAGAAGTGCCTCTTCCAGCTATGTATATGTGACATATCTTGATATATGTGACCTGTGTTGATATATGTGACATGTGTGTTGATATATGTTGATATATGTGACATGTGTGTTGATATATGCGACCTGTGTTGATATGTGTGACATGTGTTGATATATGTGACCTGTGCGTTGATATATGCGACCTGTGTTGATATGTGACGTGTGTCATCAGCGGTACGAGGCGATCGAAGTGTGCCAGAAGTGCCTCTTCCAGCTATGTACATGTGACGTATGTTGAGATATGTGACCTGTGTTGATATATGTGGCATATGTGTTGATATATGTGACATGTGTTGATATATGTGACCTGTGTGTTGATATATGTAGCGTGTGTGTTGATATATGTGACGTGTGTTGATATATGTGACATGTCTCATCAGCAGTACGAGGAGATCAAAGTTTGTCAGAAGTGCCTCTTCCAGCTGTGTACATGTGACATATGTTGATATATGTGACCTGTGTTGATATATGTGACCTGTGTTGATATATATGACATGTGTCATCAGCGGTACGAGGTGATCGAAGTGTGCCAGAAGTGCCTCTTCCAGCTGTGTACATGTGACATATGTTGATATATGTGATCTGTGTTGATATATGTGACATGTGTTGATATATGTGGTGTGTGTGTTGATATATGTGACATGTGTTGATATATGTGACATGTGTCATCAGCGGTACGAGGTGATCGAAGTGTGCCAGAAGTGCCTCTTCCAGCTATGTATATGTGACATATCTTGATATATGTGACCTGTGTTGATATATGTGACATGTGTGTTGATATATGCGACCTGTGTTGATATATGTGACATGTGTGTTGATATATGTGACCTGTGTTGATATATGTGACGTGTGTCATCAGCGGTACGAGGCGATCGAAGTGTGTCAGAAGTGCCTCTTCCAGCTATGTACATGTGACGTATGTTGAGATATGTGACGTGTTGATATATGTGACATGTTGATATATATGACGTGTGTTGATGTGACCTGTGTTGATATATGTGACGTGTGTTGATATATGTGACATGTGTCGATATATGTGACATGTGTTGATATATGTGACATGTGTCATCAGCGGTACGAGGCGATTGAAGTGTGCCAGAAGTGCCTCTTCCAGCTGGAGCTGACCAAGCCGAACAGGGACGGCCTTTTTGGGTTCGGCGTGGAGGCGGAGCTGGCTGAGGACTATGACCGTGACGATGAGCTGCAGGTCTACGTCTGTGACGTCACTGCAGGGGGCGTGGCCGACAGCAAGGGTCAGGGGGCACTTGTCTGTCTGCTGCTGTGTGTGTGTGTGGGTGTTTTCTGTGTGTGTGTGTGTGCGTGTGTGTGGTATGTGTGTGTGTGTGCGTGTATGTTTTCTGTGTGTGTGCGCGTGTGTGAGTGTGCGTGTGTGTGTTTTCTGTGTGTGTGTGTGTGTGTGTATGTGCACACTTGTGTGCGTGTGTGTGTTTTCTGTGTGTGTGTGTTTGGTGTGTAATCTGTGTTTGGGGGATGGTGTATGTTCTGTGTGTGTGTGTGTATGTTCTCTGTGTGTGTGTGTTTGCACGTTTTTTTTCTCTGTGTGTGTGTGTGTGTGTGTAATCTGTGTTTGGGGGATGGTGTTTCTTCTCTGTGTGAGTGTGTGTGTGTGTGTGTGTGTGTGTGTGTGTGTGTGAACATGGTCAGATGTGGAAGTGGAATGTAAGAGGTGGGCAGTGACACCTCCCTAGGTCTGATTGTCGATGACAATGGTGATCAACACAAGATGCTATCACAGAGCAATCAGTTGTGACAAAACATAACAAGCACAGCACAATACAGTATGATACAGCACAACACAATACAGTATGATACAGCACAATACAGTACAGTGTTCTGAGCCCTAGACACAGATAGTGGATGTGAACTCACTGCCTTCCTGTTCTGAGCCCTAGACACAGTGGATGTGAACTCACTGCCTTCCTGTTCTGAGCCCAAGACACAAGACAGTGAATGTGAACTCAATGCCTTCCTGTTCTGAGCCCTAAGCACAGTGGATGTGAACTCACTGCCTTCCTGTTCTGAGCCCTAGACACAGTGGATGTGAACTCACTGCCTTCCTGTTCTGAGCCCAAGACACAAGACAGTGAATGTGAACTCAATGTCTTCCTGTTCTGAGCCCTAAGCACAGTGGATGTGAACTCACTGCCTTCCTGTTCTGAACCCTAAGCACAGTGGATGTGAACTCACTGCCTTTCTGTTCTGAGCCCTAGACACAGTGGATGTGAACTCACTGCCTTCCTGTTCTGAGCCCTAAGCACAGTGGATGTGAACTCGCTGCCTTCCTGTTCTGAGCCCTAAGCACAGTGGATGTGAACTCGCTGCCTTCCTGTTCTGAGCCCTAGACACAGTGGATGTGAACTCACTGCCTTCCTGTTCTGAGCCCTAAGCACAGTGAATGTGAACTCACTGCCTTTCTGTTCTGAGCCCTAGACACAGTGGTTGTGAACTCACTGCCTTCCTGTTCTGAGCCCTAGACACAGTGAATGTGAACTCACTGCCTTTCTGTTCTGAGCCCTAGACACAGTGGATGTGAACTCACTGCCTTCCTGTTCTGAGCCCTAGACACAAGACAGTGAATGTGAACTCACTGCCTTCCTGTTCTGAGCCCTAGACACAGACAGTGAATGTGAACTCACTGCCTTTCTGTTCTGAGCCCTAGACACAGACAGTGAATGTGAACTCACTGCCTTTCTGTTCTGAGCCCTAGACACAAGACAGTGAATGTGAATGAAAGCCCCAACAGCTCTAAAAGCCTATGGGACCTTTTTAACCTTTAACCTAGCAATACATGACCTGTCCAGGTGTGATCGTGGGTGACGAGATCCTGGTGATCAATGGCAAGATGGTGTCCGAGCTGGACATGGTGTACATCGAGAGCCTGCTGCACGAGTCCCGGACCCTCTTCCTCACCGTGCGCTCCATGCGCACCCAGCCGCCCCCCTCCCACTCCATCAGCCCCCACACCCAGGCCTACATCTCCAACATGGTCTGCCCCCCACCTCCCCCCACCCAGCCCCGCATCTCCGACAGGTCACTTGGAGACCTCATTGTGCCCGCTCCCACTGAGGACACAGGTAATGATAATTTTAAACAAGAGAGGCAAGGCCTTCAAGACTCACTTGTGATACACTTAAAAAAAACAAAAAAAAACAATCCAAGCTTTTTATGTATTGAGTATAATTTCAAAATGTAATGTTTAAGATGAGAAAGATCAGTCAAAGCAAATTAAGTCCCCTAGCATTAATTACAGAGTAATTTCCCTTTTTTTACTATCTGCACCAAAACGTTTGCAAAATAAATAAAACTTCCATGCTTAGCAAAAGAAGTTCCTGTTTGAACAAAAAATGATGATAATGACTGCTCTTGTTGTTGGGTCAGAATATCAGATCAAAGTGCCAAGTTTAGAGAATACAAAAAATATAAATATAACAGTAAATGCAGTTTGCATATAATTAGGCTTCATTTTTTATTTTTTTGTGCCAATCCCAGAGGAGCAATAGTGTTTTAAATAAGATGATTGGAAAGAACTGAATTTTTCCTATTTTTATACCTAATTTGGTGTCAACTGACAAAGTATTTGCAGAGAAAATGTCAATGTTAAAGTTTACCACGGACACACACACACACACACACACACACACAACACAGACAACCTGAACACCGGGTTAAAACATAGACTCACTTTGTTTACACAAGTGAGTCAAAAAACAAAGCTCAGTTTATATCACAGACTGACATCAGCTTTGAGTCGGGCCAACAGCAAAGTGAGAGCTGTACGATCAATGGTTTCTCCATTGCAGTTGGAAGTCATTTACAGCTTAGTCGTTTGTGAAGGACTGTGACTCTCTTCTTCTTCTTCTTCTTCTTCTTCTGCGTTCGTGGGCTGCAACGCCCACGTTCACTCGCATGTACACGAGTGGGCTTTTACGTGCATGACCGTTTTTACCCCGCCATGTAGGCAGCCATACTCCGCTTTCGGGGGTGTGCATGCTGGGTATGTTCTTGTTTCCATAACTCACCGAACGCTGACATGGATTACAGGATCTTTAACGTGCGCATTTGATCTTCTGCATGCATTTACACACGAAGGGGGTTCAGGCGCTAGCAGGTCTGCACATATGTTGACCTGGGAGATGGTAAAAATCTCCACCCTTTACCCACCAGGCGCCGTCACCATGATTCGAACCCGGGACCCTCAGATTGAAAGTCCAACACTTTAACCACTCGGCTATTGCACCCATCGACTGTGACTCTCAAACTAGGAGGCAAGACTGCACTGGATCTGTGCTGCAGCCATGGGGGCTACAGGGCCTTTGGTGGGAACCATCCCAACGCCAACTGTCCTAAAACTCTCTTGGTCGAGAGAGTGGAGATGTAACTTGGGCAAGATACTCAGTACTATAATTGAATTCTAGCCAAACATTAAACGGAATCCCCCTAAGTTCAAAATACTTGTCATTTGATTCACAAACAACTTAGAATATAACGAAGAAATTAATCTTAAAGAAAAATTTGCAGAAATCAACACTTTGTATAAAACATGGTTAAAACAACAGATTACCCCTCTAGAAAAAGTTGCAGTGCTTAAATCTTTGATTTTGTCCAAAAATCGTCCACTTGTGGATATCGTTGCCAAATCCTCCTGACACCATGATAAACATGATTCAGAAAACAGTGTTTCATTTTGTATGGAATAAAAAAAACAAAAACAAGATAGAATCAGTAGAAAAACTGTTAAAAGAATTGTTCATGGAGGGCTTGGTGTGCCAGACATTAAAAACTACATTAATGCACTCAAGTTGATTTGGATACAAAGACTAAAGACAAGCAACTATAAATGGAAAAAAAAACTCAGTGTTACAATAAATCCTAGCTTGACTCTGCCTGAAAAACTTAGCTCAAACCTTCTTGCTGATAAACACACCTGTTAGAACAAATTGTGGAATGTTGTCTTGCAAGCAAAAAGGGAATTTGGAGAAAAAAAAATTCACATAGAAAAATACAAAGAAATGAATGCATAACCTCTATTCAGTAATGATAATATAAAAATTGGGAAGAAAACTGTGTTCTGTAAGAAATGGATTGATCAAGGAGTGTGTTTCATTTCCAACTTGCTTAATGATGATGGTATGTTTCTGTCATTTGAAGAATTTAAACATAAATACCAGTTACAGACTGACTTTGTTACGTATACTGGATACTTACAAGCAGTGAAGTGTTACATGAGGAAATGTAGAATTGTTGCTCAAACTAATCGATCTTTAAACAGCCATAAAACTCTTGCAACAATATTTTCAGTTTCTAAGGGTGCACGTGTATACTATGATATTTTAACACATGATAGGATAAACCCAAATTGTTGCAGTAAATGGGAAAATAAATATGACACACAAATCAAATAGGATATTACATTTAAGAAAATACATCAAATCAGTGAAATCAAACTTCGGTGGTTTCAAATTAGAATTATACATAGAATATTAGCAACTAATACTGTGTTGAAACATATGGGCATAGTTAGTGAAGTTGGTTGTAATTTTTGTAGAAGAGATTGCGAAAATATATACCACATACTCTGGGAATGCAAATTTACACATGTTCTGGAATACTCTTGAAAGACATATCATTGATAATTCTGAAAATGCAGAATTCTTAAAATTCAATGAAAGAATCATCATATTTGGACACAAAAGCACATTCAGGTCTGATAGAACTCTTGACATGATTATAGTCTATGCCAAATTCTTCATCTACAAATGCAGAGTCAGTAATACAATTCCACAGCTTAATCATTTCAGAAAATATCTGAAAACGTGTATATCAAACTGAAAAACATATCTCGCTTGTGAATATGTCTTTTACGATAAACTGGTTCCCATACAAGCATTTGATTAACATTTAAAGATGATGTTAAAATCACTGCACTTTCTTCATATGTATGCATTCTTTTCTCTTTTCTTTTTTTTTTCTTCTTTTTTCATCAGAGAATATTGGCAACATTGACTGGGACGAGTGAAAACTGAGGAAAGGAGGGAAAAATCTGATTATACATACCTATCACTTGTTTAATACATCCATATTGCTGCATAGAATTCCTAGGGGCATGAGTTAAATACAGAAGAATAAGCAAAATAAAACGAAAGGACATTAATGATTTAAACATGCAATAATGCATGAATGCTTTATTCTGTGATGTTTATTATATACATTACTTGCAAACATCAAGGGATGTAAGTACGTGTATACAGGTGCCGATTTGTTTGTGTGCATGTTTATAAATTTATATGCTTGTAACAGTGTGTGTATGTATGTATGTATGTATCTGTGTATGTATGTGGGTTTATATGAATCTGTATGGATATTAAATGATATACTTAGTATAAAGAAATAGTGGTGTGTAGCCTTTTGCTTTTTTTCTGGTCAGATGTCACTTTTGGATGTTAAAAATGAAATGAAAAATGGTTCATTAAAAAAAATAACAAAATTCTCGTCCAGATAGTTGGGACGGCAGTTGCCTCCTCTGCTGTTCTGGTGGTCATAGTCGGACACAACCGACTGTCATACATATGAAAAATAATAATTCATTGTTATATAGCACTAAAAAAACCCAAACAGAAGCAAGCTGTAAGTGCTTTACAAATCAAGTACTTTGAGTAATTCAGTTAACACAATATGGTCAAATAGACATATTTTTTAAAAATCATAAAAGTACTGTAAAGTTGGGTCTGTTGAGCGCACTGGTGTATAAGCCGCACCCACTAAATTTTGGAAAAAATTGAACTTTATACATACATAAACTGCAATGGTTTATAAGCCGCACTTATTTCCGGTACCGGAACACATACTGATACTACAGAAAAGCTGTCGATGCTGTAGGTTATGAAATAAACACAAGCGGGAACAACACAAAGAAAAGCAAGCGAAAATACTGCTAGTGCCACAACAAAATAATAAATAAACCCAATGAAAATAAGATACCCTTTCCACCTCTCCAGAAGTGTGTGTGTAAGGAGACTTGTGTGTCAAAGTGTGTGTGTAAGGAGGAGACTCGTGTGTAAGAAGGAGACATGTGTCCAGATGGAGACGGGCGGCAGCAGTCAGCAGGGGGCCAGAGTCAGGCTGAACCCGAACAGATCAACAACTTGCTGAAGGTGGGTCTGCTGACTGACATCTGGTGCTGACCCTAATGCAGTTTTCTGACAATATTAGTGATGATAATAATGTTAATGATGATGATGATGATAATTCTTTTTAATGATTATGAGTAAGACGAGTAATAGTAGTAATAATGTTCTTTAATGATATTGTAGAAACATTTAGAAATTGAAAAAACAATGATGATGAAAAAAAAAACCCTTCCTAAATGATGATGATAGTAAAAATGATTACATTCCCTAATAATAATGGTCATGATAATGAAGCTCTTCAATAATGACGATAACACCAACACCACTGTTCTGTCGCACACAGCCGGCAGTGACGATATAATTGTAATGATGATAGTAATAACAGTCCCGTTCCCTAATGATGACGATAACACTCAACAGGACTGTTCCCCAGAGAGCGCCAGCCAGGTGACGGCCATCTCTCGCACACAGCCGGCAGTGACGATATGATTGTGGTGGTGGTGGTGTGTGTCCATCGAAATCGATGATGACCATCGTTGTCATCCAGCTGGAGGATGGGGGGAGGGTGGTGGTGGTGGTGGGGGGGGGTTCTCATGAATCTATCTGTGAGTGCGCAGATGGCTGAATAGTCCAATCTGCGCACAAAATGTTCGCTGACAGTTGGGGCAGACAAAGACCGGCATATCATTGTCAGGGAGCTTGTTTGCCCGTGACTTTCTGGCCTGCCTCTTCTGAACAGCTGCAGCAGTCCTGTTGGCCTCGCACAACTTGGCACCGTTGTGCACAGCAGCGCGCCATTTGTCACGGTCCGCTGCAGATTCCTCCCAAGGAGGCAGGGTTTAATTGTAAAAATCGATATAATTGTAATGATGATAGTAATAACAGTCCCGTTCCCTAATAATGACGATAACACTCAACAGCACTGTTCCCCTCAGAGTGCCGACCAGGTGACGGCCATCTGTCGCACACAGCCGGCAGTGACGATGGGGGAGGAGGGACCCCCTGGCCCCCGACCCCTGTCGGACGCACAGCGGATGCGTAAAGTTATCATGGAGCTGGTGGAGACTGAGAGGGCTTATGTCAAGGTGAGGACCATCTCCAATGCACTGCAATGCAATAATGTGTAATGATATACAATGCAATTCAGTGCAGTACAGTACAATGCAATGCAATGCAGTACAATACAATGCAGTGCAATACAGTGCAGTACAGTACAATGCAATGCAGTACAATACAGTGTAATACTATGCAATACAATACAGTAGAATGCAGTGCAGTGCAGTACAGTACAATGCAATGCAGTACAATACAGTGTAATACAATGCAATACAATACAGTAGAATGCAGTGCAGTGCAGTACAGTGCAACACAATGCAGTACAGTACAATGCAATGCAATACAATGCAGTACAGTATAGTACAATGCAGTGCAGTATGATACAGTAAAGTATAGTACAATGCAATGCAATACAATGCAGTACAATATAGTGCAATGCAATACAATACAGTACAATGCAATGCAATACAATGCAGTACAGTACAATGCAATGCAATGCAACACAGTACAACACAACACAACATGACACATTGCAGTACAACACAACATATTACAGTACAATGCAGTGCAACATATCACAATCAGAGTACAACACACAACACAACATATCACAGTACAACACAACATATCAAAGTACAACACAACATATCAAAGTACAACACAACATATCACAGTACAATGCAGTGCAACACAGTTCAATACAGTGCAACACAGTTCAATACAGTGCAACACAGTTCAATACAGTGCAACACAATGCACACAGTTCAATACAGTGCAACACAGTTCAATACAGTGCAACACAATGCACACAGTTCAATACAGTGCAACACAAAACATTACATGACAACACAGTGCAATACAACAAAACACAACTCAGCACACAACTCAATGCAACACAACACAACACACCACACCACACCACACCACAACACACAACACACCACACCACACACCACACAACAACATACACCACACCACACCACAACACAACACACACCACAACACACCACACAACACACCGCACACCACACCACACCACACCACACCACACACTGTCTGTCTGTCTGTCAGGACTTGTTGTGCCTGTTGACGCGGTACCTTGAGCCTCTCAAAGAGGAGACGTTCCTGACGTCGGACAAGGTTGCGGAGCTGTTCGGCAACATCACGGAGATCGTTCAGTTCCAGCAGCAGTTCCTGACCAGCCTTCAGCACGCCATCGACCTTGAACCTCTCTTCTTCTCCACTGACGACACCAAGCTCTTCAAGGTCTGGGGGGTGGGGCGGTGGGGGAGTGATGGCACAGTCTGGGGGGTGGGGGAGTGATGGTACAGTCTGGGGGGTGGGGGAGTGATGGTACAGTCTGGGGGGTGGGGGAGTGATGGTACAGTCTGGGGGGTGGGGCGGTGGGGGAGTGATGGCACAGTCTGGGGGGTGGGGCAGTGGGGGAGTGATGGCACAGTCTGGGGGGTGGGGGAGTGATGGTACAGTCTGGGGGGTGGGGCAGTGGGGGAGTGATGGCACAGTCTGGGGGGTGGGGCAGTGGGGGAGTGATGGCACAGTCTGGGGGGTGGGGGAGTGATGGTACAGTCTGGAGAGTGATGGCACAGTCTGGGGGGTGGGGGAGTGATGGTACAGTCTGGGGGGTGGGGGAGTGATGGTACAGTCTGGAGAGTGATGGTACAGTCTGGAGAGTGATGGCACAGTCTGGGGGGTGGGGGAGTGATGGTACAGTCTGGAGAGTGATGGTACAGTCTGGAGAGTGATGGCACAGTCTGGGGGGTGGGGGAGTGATGGTACAGTCTGGGGGGTGGGGGAGTGATGGTACAGTCTGGTGGGTGGGGCAGTGGGGGAGTGATGGCACAGTCTGGAGAGTGACAGTACAGTCTGAGAGGTGGGGGAGTGATGGTACAGTCTGGGGGCTGGGGGAGTGATGGCACAGTCTGGGGGGTGGGGCAGTGGGGTATAGGGTGAGAGCTGGGTACTGTTTGTGAAGTTCAAACCAGTGTTTGATGTGAGGTTAGAGGTATAGGGTGAGAGCTGGGTACTGTTTGTGAAGTTCAAACCAGTGTTTGATGTGAGGTTAGAGGTATAGGATCAGAGCTGGGTACTGTTTGTGAAGTTCAAACCAGTGTTTGATGTGAGGTTAGAGGTATAGGGTGAGAGCTGGGTACTGTTTGTGAAGTTCAAACCAGTGTTTGATGTGAGGTTAGAGCTATAGTGTCAGAGCTGGGTACTATTTGTGAAGTTCAAACCAGTGTTTGATGTGAGGTTAGAGGTATAGGGTGACAGCTGGGTACTGTTTGTGAAGTTCAAACCAGTGTTTGATGTGAGGTTAGAGGTATAGGGTGAGAGCTGGGTACTGTTTGTGAAGTTCAAACCAGTGTTTGATGAGAGGTTAGAGGTATAGGAACAGAGCTGGGTACTGTTTGTGAAGTTCAAACCAGTGTTTGATGTGAGGTTAGAGGTATAGGATCAGAGCTGGGTACTGTTTGTGAAGTTCAAACCAGTGTTTGATGTGAGGTTAGAGGTATAGGGTGAGAGCTGGGTACTGTTTGTGAAGTTCAAACCAGTGTTTGATGTGAGGTGAGAGGTATAGGGTCAGAGCTGGGTTCTCATTCAGCAGTTTGAACCAGTTCTCTTCTCTGCTGGTTCAGCAATTTGAACCAGTTCTCTGATGTGCTGGTTCAGCAGTTTGAACCAGTTCTCTTCTCTGCTGGTTCAGCAATTTGAACCAGTTCTCTTCTCTGCTGGTTCAGCAGTTTGAACCAGTTCTCTGATGTGCTGGTTCAGCAGTTTGAACCAGTTCTCTGATGTGCTGGTTCAGCAGTTTGAACCAGTTCTCTGATGTGCTGGTTCAGCAGTTTGAACCAGTTCTCTGATGTGCTGGTTCAGCAGTTTGAACCACTTGTCTGATGTGCTGGTTCAGCAGTTTGAACCAGTTCTCTGATCTGCTGGTTCAGCAGTTTGAACCAGTTCTCTGATGTGCTGGTTCAGCAGTTTGAACCAGTTCTCTGATGTTGTCTCGGCACAAAATTCAGCACAATATAAACATTTATTATTTATCATTGTTATGATTGTTATTTATTTTTTTCCTTGTTGTTTCAGAGAGTGTTGTTTTCCATCGGAGGGTCCTTCCTGTACTACGCCAACCACTTCAAGGTGTACAGCTCTTTCTGCGCCAGTCACTCACGTACACAGAAAATCCTCAACCCAGGTAAAAAAAAAAAAAACGGTTCTGAAATATTGTGACTGAGTATATGTTCCCATGTTCAAATTTACTACTGGTAATGATAACGAAAGTACTAATTTATATGGTGCCTTTCCATGTAAAACATGCTCCTTTGTGCTGTATAAAAGCCAAGGGTGAAACTTGCATTGAGACACTAAAGCAAAGACTTACTTCTTTATTATAATTCACAGATGCTTTGTCAGATATATCTGGATAATTATGATGCACAGATGATGATTGTAATTCACATGTACTTTTCTAGACACACATATCAGATAATCCTAATTCATAAACAGTAATCCTAATTCACGTACCAGTTTCCCAAATATGTCAGGTAATGATTATGTTTGACGGATGATAATTATTCTTCAAAGACAGATGCCAACGAAGTCCTGAGTAAACTCCTGCTGGCATGGAAACAGATGATGATTACAATTCACAGATAATTCTCAAGCATGTCAGGATAATAATGGTATAGTTCATCAATGGTAACAATACTTTCTTTGACAGATATTTAGATAATTCTCATAATGTCAGAATAATGATGGTAAATTCTCAGTTATGTCAGGATAATGATGATAACTTCTCAAACATGTCAGGATAACGGTGATAACTTCTCAGACATGTCAGGATAATGGTGATAACTTCTCAAACATGTCAGGATAATGATGATAACTTCTCAAACATGTCAGGATAATGATGACAACTTCTCAAACATGTCAGGATAATGGTGACAACTTCTCAGACATGTCAGGATAATGATGATAACTTCTCAGACATGTCAGGATAATGATGATAAATTCTCAAACATGTCACGATAATGATGATAAATTCTCAAAGATAATGATGATAACTTCTCAGACATGTCACGATAATGATGATAACTTCTCAAACATTTCAGGATAATGATGATAACTTCTCCAACATGTCAGGATAATGATGACAACTTCTCAGACATGTCACGATAATGATGATAAATTCTCAGACATTTCAGGATAACAATGAAACTTTCAAATGACAGATGCCAATGAAGTCCTGAGGGAATTTCGATGTGCATGTAAAGGGATGATGATTATAAGTCACACATAATTTTTCAAACATGTCGAGGATATCAATGACGTGGGACTGACAATGTCCACATTGTGACAGAAACCAACGACGCCCTCAGGGAGTTTCTGCAGGCCAGGAACCCCAAGCAGCAGCACTCCGCCACACTGGAGTCCTACATGATCAAACCCATCCAGCGCATCCTCAAGTACCCCCTCCTGCTGCAGCAGCTGTGCGCACACACCCTGACCAACACTGACGAGCATCACCACCTGACAGGTAGGGTGACATGACTAATGACATATATATGTGTGTGTGTCATTCAGAGGGTGACATGACCAATGACATATATATATGTGTGTGTGTCATTCAGAGGGTGACATGACCAATGACATATATATGTGTGTGTCGTTCAGAGGGTGACATGACTAATGACATATATATGTGTGTGTGTCGTTCAGAGGGTGACATGACTAATGACATATATATGTGTGTGTGTCGTTCAGAGGGTGACATGACTAATGACACATAATTGTGTGTCTCTCAGAGGCCCTGAAGGGGATGGAAGCGGTGGCAGAACACATCAACGAGATGCAGAAAATCTACGAAGAGTACGGGTCTGTGTTCAACGACTTGACGCTCAAGTACAGGGAGGTCCACCCAAACAAGCCAGTAAGCCATGTTACTGGGGCTGTACTCATGTAGTGAGCACTGTGGGTACAGCTGTACTCATGACTGCATCTTTGTAGTGGACACTGTGGGTACAGCTGTACTCATGACAGTGCATCTTTGTAGTGGACACTGTGGGTACAGCTGTACTCATGACAGTGCATCTTTGTAGTGGACACTGTGGGTACAGCTGTACTCATGACAGTGCATCTTTGTAGTGGACACTGTGGGTATAGCTGTACTCATGACAGTGCATCTTTGTAGTGGACACTGTGGGTACAGCTGTACTCAGGACAGTGCATCTTTGAAGTGGACACTGTGGGTACAGCTGTACTCATGACAGTGCATAGTTGTAGTGGACACTGTGGGTACAACTGTACTCATGACAGTGCATCTTTGAAGTGGACACTGTGGGTACAGCTGTACTCATGATGGTGCATTGTTGTAGTGGACACTGTGGGTACAGCTGTACTCTTGACAGTGCATCATTGTAGTGGACACTGTGGGTACAGCTGTACTCATGACAGTGCATCTTTGTAGTGGACACTGGTTATAGCTGTACTCATGACAGTGCATCTTTGTAGTGGACATTGTGAGTACAGCTGTACTCATGACAGTGCATCTTTGTAGTGGGCACTGGGTGTAGCTGTACTCATGACAGTGCATCTTTGTAGTGGACACTGTGGGTATAGCTGTACTCATAGAGATGTGTGGAGTCTAGAGATATGTGAATCCTGTAGTGATGCGTGATGTGTGCAGCCTGTAGAGATGTGTGATGTGTGCAGCCTATAGAGATGTGTGATGTGTGCAGCCTGTAGAGATGTGTGATGTGATATGTGTGCAGCCTGTAGAGATGTGTGATGTGTGCAGCCTATAGAGATGTGTGGTGTGTGCAGCCTATAGAGATGTGTGATGTTTACAGCCTATAGTGATGTGTGATGTGTGCAGCCTGTAGAGATGTGTGATGTGTGCAGCCTGTAGAGATGTGTGATGTTTACAGCCTGTAGTGATGTTTGATGTGTTCAGCCTGTAGAGATGTGTAGTGTGTGCAGCCTGTAGTGATGTGTGATGTGTTCAGCCTGTAGAGATGTGTAGTGTGTGCAGCCTGTAGAGATGTGTAGTGTAGTGTGTACAGCCTATAGTGATGTGTGATGTGTGCAGCCTGTAGTGATGTGTGATGTGTACAGCCTATAGAGATGTGTGATGCGTGCAGCCTGTAGAGATGTGTGACATGTGTGATGTGATATGTGTGCAGCCTATAGAGATGTGTGATGTTTACAGCCTATAGAGATGTGTGTTGTGATATGTGTGCAGCCTATAGAGATGTGTGCAGCCTGTAGAGATGTGTTGTGTATGCAGCCTATAGAGATGTGTGCAGCCTGTAGAGATGTGTGACATGTATGATGTGATATGTGTGCAGCCTATAGAGATGTGTGATGTGTGCAGCCTATAGAGATGTGTGGTGTGTGCAGCCTATAGAGAGATGTGTGCAGCCTATAGAGATGTGTGGTGTGTGCAGCCTATAGAGAGAGATGTGTGCAGCCTATAGAGATGTGTGGTGTGTGCAGCCTATAGAGATGTGTGGTGTGTGCAACCTATAGAGAGAGATGTGTGCAGCCTATAGAGATGTGTGGTGTGTGCAGCCTATAGAGATGTGTGGTGTGTGCAGCCTATAGAGAGAGATGTGTGCAGCCTATAGAGATGTGTGGTGTGTGCAGCCTATAGAGATGTGTGGTGTGTGCAGCCTATAGAGAGAGATGTGTGATGCCTGTAGAGATGTGTGGTGTGTGCAGCCTATAGAGAGAGATGTGTGTGATGTGTTGGTGTCTACAGCCTATAGAGCTGTGTGATGTGATGTGTGATGTTTACAGCCTGTAGAGCTGTGAGATGTGATGTGATGTGTGATGTCTACAGCCATACAGCTATGTGATGTGTGATGTGATGTGATGTCTACAGACCATAGAGCTGTGATATGTGTGAAATGTGATATGTGATATTGAGATGTGTGGTGTCTACAGCCCATAGAGCTGTGTGATGTGATGTATGATGTGATGTGTAATGTGATGTGATGTCTACAGCCCAAAGAGCTGTGTGATGTGATGTGTGATATATGATGTGATGTGTAATGTGATGTCTACAGCCCATAGAGCTGTGTGATGTGATGTGTGATATATGATGTGATGTGTAATGCGATGTGATGTGATGTCTACAGCCCATAGAGCTGTGTGATGTGATGTGTGATATATGATGTGATGTGTGATGTGATGTGATGTCTACAGCCCAAAGAGCTGTGTGATGTGATGTGTGATATGTGATGTGTAATGCGATGTGATGTGATGTCTACAGCCCATAGAGCTGTGTGATGTGATGTGTGATATATGATGTGATGTGTAATGCGATGTGATGTGATGTCTACAGCCCATAGAGCTGTGTGATGTGACGTGTGATGTGATGGGATGTCTACAGCCCATAGAGGTGTGTGATGTGATGTGTGGTATATAATGTGATGTGCAATGCGATGCGATCTGATGTGATGTCTACAGCCCAAAGAGCTGTATGATGTGATGTGCAATGCGATGCGATCTGATGTGATGTCTACAGCCCATAGAGCTGTGTGATGTGATGTGTGATATATGATGTGATGTGTAATGCAATGTGATGTGATGTGATGTCTTCAGCCCATAGAGCTGTCAGTGGGGGACCTCCAGATGTATGGCACAGTGGAATGGTGCAACATGGCCGACTACCTGGGCAAGGTGAAGAAAGCCACAGACTTTGAGAACACCGTCTTCGTCTTCAAGATGGGCGTCGTCTTCCTCTGCTGTGAGCGGCAAAAACGACGCAAGTCCAAAGTGAGTGATTTGTATCTGATTGTAAATATCATGAGCTCCGGGCCTGGGAGAGTCTCTTGGCGAGTATCTCTGCCAGCATCATGATCCCTGCCTTCGTAGGATGGCAAACGAGGCATGGTACCGCGCGTAAGCACCCAGCGGACAATTCGATCCCCAACAGAGAAAGGAAAGACAGGATCGACTCAGAGGTAGAAAAATACGAAGAAATCGAGGGGGCCGAGTCGAAACGAGTACACAGAATGTAAGCACAATATACATGCAAGCCGCATACAACAAAATAAGGCCAAATGACAACGCTTAATAGCCAAAAAAAGCGTTAGACGAGACAGAGCGAAAACCTGACAAGATGGCATGGAGAGCCTTGGCCAAAGGAATGATTCAGCGCTTATAGCTGTTAGAGGCGTTTGATTGGCTAAGAGCGGGCCAGACTAAGAGGGGCGTCTTTTCACTGTTAGCCGCGCGAAATTTGGCCAAACAGAGCAAACCATAGGCCTAGTTTGCATCAGTTTGACATGGTAAGTATATGTAAACACCAAACATGGAGTATAATACAAACTCCTCCTTTTGACTAACAGGAGAGGCAACAGCTGTCCTGACTATCTGGGCTAGCATTTGATTATAGTGGAGAGTGTACTTCTTGCTCAAGTTACGTCATCACTGTCTTGGCCAAGAGGGTTTTAGAACAGTTGGTACTGAGATGGTTCCCAAAGGCCAGCTTAGCAAGCCCCCCGAGGCTTCTTTCTGTAAGAGCCTGTGCTATATTTTCTCCTGGTTTGAAAGTGGTAGTCCCCTTTACAAGAGACAAAAGCTGTAAATGACTTCCAAATGCAGTGGAGAAATCATTGATGACACAGCTTTCCCTTTGCTGTTCACCCAACTCTAAGCCTTTAACTCTCTCCATACGAATGGCGAAAGAGACGACGTTAACAGCGTTTCACCCCAGTTACATTCATCAAATTATTGCAAGCGGAAGGCTCTTATACTGAAGAGTTGAATGTTGACAAAGAATACCACAATTCTGACGACGGAAGCTAAAGGTTGGGTCATTCAGACACCCACAGGACATCCGAGGGGTATGTGTAGAGGAGAAGAGAGGACTGGCTGTACTGAGTGAGTTAACATTCTCTGATAAAAGCCTAGCATTGAGAAAGTAAGTATATATGTAGTACTGGGAATTAAAAACAACAACAACAACAAAACACTTGCACAAGTTCAGTTTGAAGTAGAATGACTGGTTTCTCAAAAATCATAGAGTATGAAATACAGCGAAGACTTGATGGTGAGTGGATGAAAAATTATGTGAGACATCCAGCGCCATTCTCTGTTCTGTACGGAGTTAGCAAGAAAGCATGAGACATCCAGCACCGTTCTCTGTTCTGTACGGAGTTAGCAAGAAAGCATGAGACATCCAGTGCCCTTCTCTGCTCTGTACGGAGTTAGCAAGAAAGCATGAGACATCCAGCGCCATTCTCTGTTCTCTACGGAGTTAGCAAGAAAGCATGAGACATCCAGCGCCATTCTCTGTTCTGTACGGAGTTAGCAAGAAAGCATGAGACATCCAGCACCATTCTCTGTTCTGTACGGAGTTAGCAAGAAAGCATGAGACATCCAGCAATGTTCTCTGTTCTGTACGGAGTTAGCAAGAAAGCATGAGACATCCAGTGCCCTTCTCTGCTCTGTACGGAGTTAGCAAGAAAGCATGAGACATCCAGTGCCCTTCTCTGCTCTGTACAGAGTTAGCAAGAAAGCTACCTTCTTTTCAATCCTGTCTTTTCCCACGAGTCCACTGCCAGTGAAAGACAGAAGACTGCAGTAACAGAAATGTCAGCCATTCTAGAATAAAGGCTTATTTCCAAATCATTAATGGTTTTATTTCGTTGAGATTCGTTCTGAAATCCGAAAATTCTAAAAACCACTTCCCACTGAGTTAGGTATTCTAGAAGGTAGGTTGCATTCAAAGACATACCTCGTTTTTCTTGTTCACATTTAAAAGGAAAGAAATACAAATTCTGTACAGAACACATACGGTGATACTAACAACACCATGGACTTGTTTACTGCATGTAAATATTCTAAAGTGGACTCTGAATTAACTGAAATGAACATAAAAGAAAAATTGAATCAGTAGTTTCTTTCAGCCCGTTGTAGACTGGTTCGTCAGTGCAGATCTAGAAATCTACCATGTGTTGCAGTGTGCTTGAAGCTTTGGCAATGTCTCCTTTGCCGCCGAAATAAAATCATCATCATCATAATAAAGCACACAAAAAACATGATTTAAACGGTGTTGTTACATCCACTACAGTTACTTCTATTCATCGCACGAAGAAGAAAGTGTCAACATTGCTTCAAGTATTGAATTTAGTCGAATGACGTCAGATGTGCCGCAGCAGTGGGGATTAGTCTGCTTGCTTCAGAACTGAACATGCATGAATCAATTTCTCTCACATGCCTTAAAAAACAAAATTTCCCCCCAAGCTTATTTTATGTATCATATTTAATACAGAGCACTTTCAGTGATTTTTTTTTATCTCTTTTTTTTTTCTCCTCATGATTACTGGATAAAGCACCAAGCACAAGTGAGTCTTGAAGGTTTTGCTTTTTGTTTTCATTATTGTTATTATTATTACTGCTGTTCTACCATGTGGCACTAAGAGCCCACACTATTCAGAATGTGGACCACATAAGTCATTCATTCATTCATTTTGCCCATCGCTCCTGGTGGAGCATAGGCCATCGACAACCCCTCGCCATCACACTCTGTTCTGGCCATTCCAGTCCAGTTGGTCCCTTGCTGCTTCAGCTCTGCCTCGGTGTCTCGCCTCCAGCTGTTGCGAGGCCAGCCTCTCTTCCTCTTTCCCTGCGGGTTCCAGGTCAGGGCTTGGTGTGCGATGCTGACACTGGCTTCCTGAAGGTGTGTCCGATCCAGCCCCACTTGGTACATAAATACCAAATATTATTATTGATGATGGAGTCTCCCGTCGGACAGATGAGTAGGCAGGCAGGCTTATCTGTTGGTGTGTGTCCTCATATGGGAGAAGAGGCCAATTCTGGATGCGCAGCACTTCCCACAGGTGTTGCAAGGGAAAACGTCTCCAGAAGTTGAGCCGTGCTTCCTTCGCTCACGCTTCTCCTTAATGGCCAGCATTCTCTTGTTTTCAAACGTCTTTATGCCACTAGAGCACAGCATCCACCAGTGAGAGCGGTCAAGGCCATCAGTTTCCCAGGAAGCGATTTCAATGTCACAGGCTTTGAGGTTTGTCTTCAAGGTGTCCTTAAAGCACTTGCAGGGTCTTCCAAGTTCGCGGTGGCCTTCCTTCAGCTGGCCATAAAATGGTATCTTCAGGATCCTGCTGTCTGTCATGCAGACAACGTGTCCTGTCCTGTCCTGGCACTGGTATGATTTTTATCAACATGGGTTATATGCACCATAGAAGTGTATTATTATTGTTATCAATAAGGGGAATTATGATTATTATTAATACTAATGTCCCACCTGGTACCACTGTTCTCCTACACCACGAATACACACACACACACACGAATGTGCATACTTTATTGTCCATACTTTGGTTCAGAGATTTTCTTTTTGGCAGCAGCACGTGTCCAAAATAAGAAACAAACAAAAATAAAATGAATGAAAAAAAAAGAAGAAAATTTGAATCGCACCAAACAGAAATAGCTATATACAAATATACAGATCATTGAAATTCTCATGCCCCTCTATTA
Organism: Babylonia areolata; assembly: GCF_041734735.1. Taxonomy (NCBI): domain Eukaryota; kingdom Metazoa; phylum Mollusca; class Gastropoda; order Neogastropoda; family Buccinidae; genus Babylonia; species Babylonia areolata. The sequence goes on along the minus strand of NC_134881.1, from coordinate 38,914,079 downwards.
ATTTCAGTCAACTAAGCTGCATTGCACATCTTCACATGCCACTCATGCATACATACACACACACACACACACTCTCTCTCTCTATCTCTCTCATACACACACACACACACACACACACACACACACACACACACACACACACACATACTGTGCTTTGCTGCAGTCGTTGCCGGCGCGGTCTTCCATGGTGGAGAATGGAGATCTGCAGGAGAGGTTCCGCACACTGGTGCCCACGGCTGAGGTGCAGGTGTGCGTGGGCAAGGTGGCCGACCTGGAGCGTCACTTCTGGTGGGACCTGGTGCACTCCAGGTCTGATCCTGAGGGTCGTCCGGAGAGAGTCTACCAGTTCTGCAACAGGTGAAAAATGTGGATAAATAGATAGATAGATACATAGATAGATAGACAGATTTGCAACAGGTGAAAAATGTGGATAAATAGATGGATAGATAGATTTGCAACAGGTGAAAATGTGGATAAATAGATAGATTTGCAACAGGTGAAAAATGTGGATAAATAGATAGATACATAGAGAGTCTACCAGTTCTGCAACAGGTGAAAAATGTGGATAAATAGATAGATAGATAGACAGATTTGCAACAGGTGAAAAATGTGGATAAATAGATGGATAGATAGATTTGCAACAGGTGAAAATGTGGATAAATAGATAGATTTGCAACAGGTGAAAAATGTGGATAAATAGATAGATACATAGATAGATACATAGAGAGTCTACCAGTTCTGCAACAGGTGAAAAATGTGGATAAATAGATAGATAGACAGATTTGCAACAGGTCAAAAATGTGGATAAATAGATGGATAGATAGATTTGCAACAGGTGAAAATGTGGATAAATAGATAGACAGATTTGCAACAGGTGAAAAATGTGGATAAGTAGATAGATAGATACATAGATAGATACATAAAGAGTCTACCAGTTCTGCAACAGGTGAAAAATGTGGATAGATAGATAGGTAGGTAGACAGAGAGTCTGCCAGTTCTGCAACAGGTGAAAAATGTGGATATAGATAAATAGATAGACAGATAGACAGATTTGCAACAGGTGAAAAATGTGGATAAATAGATAGATTGATAGACAGATTTGCAACAGGTGAAAAATGTGGATAAATAGATAGATAGATAGTCTACCAGTTCTGCAACAGGTAACTGTAACTAGGGAGGATGTCTGTAAAAATGTAGATTGATTGATTGATTTGTGAGTTGTAAATTAAGAACTCACTTTGATAAGAAAACTGTGGGTTGTAAATTCAGACTCACTTTGATAAAGAATCTGTGTACTGTGTAATTGAGAGTTACTTTGATAAACTTGTGGGTTGTAAGATTTAACTCCCTTTGATAAGAAAACTTTAGGTTGTAAATTAAGACTCGCTTTGTGGGTTGTACATTAAGACTCACTTTGATCAAACTTATTACCATATACCTATTATCAAATCTACAGTCTTTCTCCATTAGTAAGTTTTATAGACTCAGCTGTCAACTCAAGTTATGTAATTGTTTTGTCATGAATGATTTCTGTGTCAGGTATTTAAGTTCTCATCTGTTTATCATGTGTGTGTGTGTGTGTGTGTGTGCATATATGTTTGTGAATATGGTTCCTCTTGGCATATACTACTTTGCTGTAGTCAGCAGCATTAACCATCCAAAGTTCGGGAAGGACATTTTCACGTTCATATTTTAAGATGCAGTGTGTGCTTGTTTGTCATGAGATCAGTAAAAAAAAATTGCAGGGTTTATATGGTAACGGGACTCCCCAAAAGACTTGGGGAATATGAGAAAACCATTACCAAGGCTGGAAAAGTCCTGGAAACATTAGTTTTGCCCTTCAGAGTGTAGAAAAGTCCCTTCAGAGTGTGGAAAAGTCCTGGAAACTGTAGTTTTGCCCTTCATAGTGTGGAAAAGTCCTAGAAACTGTAGTTTTGCCCTTCAGAGTTTGGAAAAGTCTCTTCAGAGTGTGAAAAAGTCCTGGAAACTGTAGTTGTACCCTTCAGAGTGTGGAAAAGTCCCTTCAGAGTGTGGAAAAGTTCTGGAAATATTAGTTGTAACCTTCAGAGTGTGGAAAAGTCCTGGAAATATTAGTTGTACCCTTCAGAGTGTGGAAAAGTTCTGGAAATATTAGTTGTACCCTTCAGAGTGTGGAAAAGACCTTCAGAGTGTGGAAAAACCCTGGAAATATTAGTTGTACCCTTCAGAGTGTGGAAAAGTCCTGGAAACGTTAGTTGTACCCTTCAGAGTGTGGAAAAGTCCTGGAAACTGTAGTTGTACCCTTCAGAGTGTGGAAAAGTCCTAGAAACTGTAGTTTTGCCCTTCAGAGTGTGGAAAAGTCTCTTCAGATTGTGGAAAAGTCCTGGAAACTGTAGTTGTACCCTTCAGAGTGTGGAAAAGCCCTAGAAACTGTAGTTTTGCCCTTCAGAGTGTGGAAAGGTCCCTTCAGAGTGTGGAAAAGTCCTGGAAATATTAGTTGTACCCTTCAGAGTGTGGAAAAGTCCCTTCAGAGTGTGGAAAAGTCCTGGAAATATTAGTTTTACCCTTCAGAGTGTGGAAAAGTCCTGGAAATATTAGTTTTACCCTTCAGAGTGTGGAAAAGTCCTGGAAACTGTAGTTGTACCTTTCAGAGTGTGGAAAAGTCCTGGAAACTTTAGTTTTGCCCTTCAGAGTGTGGAAAAGTTCTGGAAATATTAGTTTTACCCTTCAGAGTGTGGAAAAGTTCTGGAAATATTAGTTTTACCTTTCAGAGTGTGGAAAAGTCCTGGAAACTTTAGTTTTGCCCTTCAGAGTGTGGAAAAGTCCCTTCAGAGTGTGGAAAAGACCTTCAGAGTGTGGAAAAGTCCTGGAAATATTAGTTGTACCCTTCAGAGTGTGGAAAAGTCCCTTCAGAGTGTGGAAAAGTCCCTGGAAAAGTGCTTTCAGAGTGTGGAAAAGTCCTGGAAACACTAGTTGTATCTTTCAGAAGAATAGCAGTAGTTTTATTTTTCATCATTGACTCTTTTAATCTGCCGATCAGTTTTGTAGATGATATGATAAGTATCTCATTGTAAAGACAGTTAAACATGCATTTCATTAGGTGATGAATGTTCTTTTCTATGCATTAATATCTGAATGTATGCAGATTTACCATTCAATTCAGTGCCCATTAACTTGCTATAATTAAACCATCTTTTAATTTTGACCAACCATTTTGATCTGAAAACTGGGGGGAAAAAATGATGGACCCACTCTTTCACAGATTGCCATTGACTGATCCACACCAGAACTGACTTCAAACAGTGATTGACTGAACACAAAAAGTTAGATTGTCATCAAACATGGATCCATGCCAGTACACAAAGTGACAGATTGTCATTGATTGTTCTTCACCTGTGCTGACTGTTCAACATAAAGTGATAGATTGTCATTGATTGTTTTTCACCTGTGCTGACTGTTCAACATAAAGTGATAGATTGTCATTGATTGTTGTTCACCAGTGCTGACTGTTCAACATAAAGTGATAGATTGTCATTGGTTGTTGTTCACCAGTGCTGCCTGTTCAACATAAAGTGACAGATTGTCATTGATTGTTGTTCACCTGTGCTGACTGTTCAACATAAAGTGATAGATTGTCATTGGTGGTTGTTCACCAGTGCTGTCTGTTCAACATAAAGTGATAGATTGTCATTGATTGTTGTTCACCAGTGCTGACTGTTCAACATAAATTGATAGATTGTCATTGATTGTTGTTCACCTGTGCTGACTGTTCAACATAAAGGGATAGATTGTCATTGGTGGTTGTTCACCTGTGCTGACTGTTCAACATAAAATGATAGATTGTCATTGATTGTTGTTCACCAGTGCTGACTGTTCAACATAAAGTGATAGATTGTCATTGGTGGTTGTTCCATACCAGGACTGACTGTTAAGCACAAAGTGACAGACTGAACACAAAGCTGACACATTGAACACAAAGTGAACCAAAGTGACAGATTGAACACAAAGTGACACATTGAACACAAAGTGATAGATTGAACACAAAGTGACACATTGAACACAAAGTGACAGATTGAACACAAAGTGATAGACCATCACCGATTGTTGTTGCACACCAGTACTGACCATTCACCCCCCACTGGTTTTCAGCACGGCAGAGGCCAAGTCCGACTTCATGAAGGTGATCCGGCAGACCATCCGAGAAAGCGTAAGGAAAATCCCTATCCCCCCCATTAGAGGTAGCTCCCTGTCCCCACGCCACCATCCCCAGAATAGCTCATCCGACACGGCGGTGTGCAGCCAGCCCCTGTCCAGCCCCCACACCCTCCAGAAGCGACGCACCCCCAAGTGCACCGACTCAGAGCGTCACTCCATGGACATCGAGGAAAAGGTGGGTGCCATCAGCTACGACAACGTCTTCAAGACGCGCAGCAAGACCATCGGGGACATAACCCAGGCCAGCCTGGATGCCAACGCCTCCTTCATCATCTCCGCGGACACGCAGTCCTCCAAGCGGGGCAGTCCCTGCTCCTCCCTGTCCAACCTCAGCAGCTCCAGTCATAGCGGCTCCGCTCGACTCCAGTACGCCAGCTCCAACCCTGTCCACTTCTCCACCACCTCCGTCAACTCCGGAGGGGGCGGGGGTGGTGGGGGTGGGGGCGGGGGGTCCCCCATCTGGAAGCGGAGGGCAGAGTCATCGGTGATGCTGGAGGTGGTGCCAGGCACCATGACCTCCTCCCAGGAGGACGCCCAGTCACACACCAGCTCTGGCAGCAAGGACTCCACCGAGAGCGACTCCAAAGCCAAGCAGACCAAAACCGTCGTGTTTCAGACGTTCGACAATGTTCCGCTGATAAAAGATACAGAGTGTTAGCTGTTGTGGGGGGTGTAATGTGTGAAAGGGGCACATTTTTACAGGTGTAGCGTCAAAGAGTTTGCAGATCACTTGGCACACACAACACAGGAATGATGCACCACAAGTGGGATCAAAAAGCCAAAGGTTTTTCCTGTGACCATGCCAGAGATGTGACCTGACAGGCCTAGGATGGCTGGTGTGTGGTGAAACAATTCTGTTGCTATTTCAAAATTGCTCTCAACAGTGAATCACCTCAGACATTCAGCCATGCTGTGTACTTGCATTTGGAATATGTGCTCAGTGTATGCTTCATGAATTGGAATTGTTGATCTGAAGAAACATCAGTGATAGTGTCAAGTTAAATATGCATGTTCTGTCTCAAGTTGGATTTATAAAACAGACAGTTGAGTTGCTTTGCTGGGGAATATTACTGAATCCTTTTTTATTTAAATTTTGGTATCAGTGCTCAGTGTGTAGCTCTTTTAAAAGTCTGAAAAAAAATGAAGGAACTCTTAAATGTGCCAAAGATCAAAACAAAAAGTTTAAAATAGACTTTCTGTGATAAGTTCCTTGTATGCATTTTGTTTGTGAGTGTTCAAACATAACGCCTGAGTGTTCACTTTGAATTTTGCTGACAGTTTACAGCCAAACCCCTCGTTCATCCTAAACAGGAAGTTGTGAAGAAACAGTGACTTCACCATGAGTCAGAGTTGTGGACTTGACTTCATTCAGAGTGGTGACTGGCACAAACCCTGTCTGGGTTCAGCTGTGCTCCCCCAGCAGAAAGAGCTGCCAGAGAGCATCAGACAGTGAAGGTGAAGGTCACCATTGTGGCACCAACTCAGCCATGCAGTTCTGTAGGCATTTCCGTGTGGACCAGCCACACGTGTAATTCGTCACGTGAAGGAAGGAACACGTGTAACTCGTCACATGAACGATGGAACACATGTAACTCGTCACATGAAGGATGGAACATGTGTAACTCATCACGTGAAGGATGGAACACGTGTAATTCATCACGTGAAGGATGGAACACGTGTAACTCATCACATGAAGGATGGAACACGTGTAACTTGTCACATGAAGGATAGAACACATGTAACTCATCACGTGAAGGATGGAACACGTGTAACTCATCACATGAAGGATGGAACAGTGCACACAGGCTGTCTTCTCTGCCTACCTCTTCCACATGTCCTTAGTCAAAGGCATGTCAACCTTTCTGAACCAAGTACACACACAAAGACACAACTTTGAAAGTGTTGGAAACAAAAGGTAAAAACTGTGTGAGCCTTGGAAACAAAGCGTAAAAACCAAAACCATGTTTTCAACTCCAACATTGTCCATAGTTTCCTTCCTCCCGCCAGGAAGAGATGCTTGTGAGGTGCTGTCAGCCCTCCAGGAAGAGATGTGAGGTGCTGTCAGCCCGCCAGGAAGAGATGTGAGGTGCTGTCAGCCCTCCAGGAAGAGATGTGAGGTGCTGTCAGTACTTTAGGAAGAGATGCTTGTGAGGTGCTGTCAGCCCTCCAGGAAGAGATGTGAGGTGCTGTCAGCCCTCCAGGAAGAGATGTGAGGTGCTGTCAGCCCGCCAGGAAGAGATGTGAGGTGCTGTCAGCCCTCCGGGAAGAGATGCTTGTGAGGTGCTGTCAGCCCTCCAGGAAGAGATGTGAGGTGCTGTCAGCCCTCCAGGAAGAGATGCTTGTGAGGTGCTGTCAGCCCTCCAGGAAGAGATGCTTGTGAGGTGCTGTCAGCCCACCAGGAAGAGATGTGAGGTGCTGTCAGCCCTCCAGGAAGAGATGTGAGGTGCTGTCAGCCCTCCAGGAAGAGATGTGAGGTGCTGTCAGCCCTCCGGGAAGAGATGGAGGTGCTGTCACCCCGCCAGGAAGAGATGTGAGGTGCTGTCAGTACTTTAGGAAGAGATGCTTGTGAGGTGCTGTCAGTTCTCCAGGAAGAGAAAAATGCTTGTGACTAGAAACCTGCTGTAGGTGCTGTCAGCAAGTGAATTATCAGTATCCTGATTGGTGAATATATATATCAATAGCCTGGACAAAGTGGAAGCTTTTGTCTTCAGCAGATGGTTACTGATATGACGAATCAAAAAGAGGAACTTTTGATGATGCAAACCGATGCAAAGCATACGACCTGTGGGAGGATGGATGGACGGACTTTATATCATGCTATGTCTGTTTCTCTGTGTGTGTGTGTGTGTGTGTAAGAAGTCTGTTCTTCCTGTGGGCAGTGACCTCAGTTTTGATCTCATGCCTGTGACGTCTAGTCGCAAACACTTGTTGAATTATTGAACTGTACAGAGTTTGCGGGTAAAGTGGATTTTTTTTTTTTTTTTTTTTTTTTTTTTTTTTTTTTTTTTGCTGCTGTTGTTTTTTGTCTTCAGGATGCTGCATGTTGTCACCATTCACCACGACAGTTTCCTCCCTTCTTTTAGGTGGCCACCATGTTGCTTTTCTTTTCCCCCCACCCACCTCTTCCCATGACCACTGCACACAGTTTGGTTGTTTTTATGTCTGGTTTCCTGCCACATTTTGATGGTTATGAATCTTACAGTGTTTTGAAAATTGAACTGTGACCAAGTCTCTTATCAAGAATTGTTGTTTGAGTGAGTCTGTATCCATTATATGTAATAGTTATTACATTGTTTTACACCATTGCATAATGTTTTATACAAAGTTTGCTAAAGACATGGTACAGGTTAGGATCATAAAATCATGTTCAGATGATACTGATCAAGTTGCTGAACTACTTGTTTTGAGGACTGAAGAGGGGGGGACCTACCTGAGAATGGGGAAGAAATGAATCTGCCAGTCAAAAGCGAGAGGGCGGGCTAGCTACCACTTGAAGACACTCAGTTGTATCATTGTGCAAATACTGAGCTAAATTCTCAGTCACTGGGTCAATGAAATCTTCACTGGAGTAAATCAGACACACCCCACCACCGCCATTTTAACCTTAAGTATGATCCTTTATAGCTGTGTACAGAGGAACTGAACTTAACTGTGATCCTTAAAAGCTATGTACAGAGGAACAGAACTTAGGCGTGATCCTTTATAGCTGTGTACAGAGGAACTGAACTTAAGTGTGATCCTTAAAAGCTATGTACAGAGGAACAGAACTTAGGCGTGATCCTTTATAGCTGTGTACAGAGGAACTGAACTTAAGTGTGATCCTTAAAAGCTATGTACAGAGGAACAGAACTTAAGTGTGATCCTTTATAGCTATGTAGAGAGGAACAGAACTTAGGCGTGATCCTTTATAGCTATGTACAGAGGAACAGAACTTAGGCGTGATCCTTTATAGCTATGTACAGAGGAACAGAACTTAACTGTGATCCTTAAAAGCTATGTACAGAGGAACAGAACTTAAGCGTGATCCTTTATAGCTATGTTGTACAGAGGAACAGAACTTAGGCATGATCCTTTATAGCTATGTACAGAGGAACAGAACTTAAGTGTGATCCTTTATAGCTATGTACAGAGGAACAGAACTTAAGTGTGATCCTTTATAGCTATGTACAGAGGAACAGAACTTAACTGTGATCCTTTATAGCTATGTTGTACAGAGGAACAGAACTTAAGTGTTATCCTTTATAGCTATGTACAGAGGAACAGAACTTAAGTGTGATCCTTTATAACTATGTACAGAGGAAAACAAAACAACAGTGGTGCAGGCAGTGTTCACTCCATGCTGTGTTGCTATTTCCAGGCACTTTAACATCCACTGTCTTGGCCAACGTGGCGCTGGCGTGCGTTGGTTGAAGTCGTCACATGTTAGCTTTCATCCAGTGTCATCTGAAAGGGTGAGCGCGACTCCCAGGTCTTTCCCTGATCGTTTCTCACTGCTTATGTGGGCTGGTCCGGCTTGCAACTGTGGGGAAAATTAACCCCCCTGTGCCCCCACCCCCACCCCCCAATACACACACATCTTATTTGTGTCATTTTTGGTTTTCTTCAGTTCTTGTCCATCCATTTTTTGTTTGTTTGTTTTCTTTTCTTTTCTTTCTTTTTTTTTTCTTTTTTAGCTGTGGTGATCTGGTGCCTTGCAAGTGTGCTGTTTGAACTCTGCGGCGCCTTGCAAGTGTGCTGTTTGCACTCTGCGGCGCCTTGCAAGTGTGCTGTTTGCACTCTGCGGCGCCTTGCAAGTGTGCTGTTTGCACTCTGCAGTGCCCTGCAAGTGTGCTGTTTGCACTCTGTGGTGCCTTGCAAGTGTGCTGTTTGCACTCTGCGGATGCTTAGGTTTGGGTTTTGTGCTGCTTTTCGTTTTGCTTTCTGCACCACTGTTGGAAAGCAAGGATGACAGGCCTAAGCATTTGACATGTGCAGCGTCCATTCCAGAAGAGCTTGCTCAGGCAGTGCTGACAGTTCTATGCACCCTGTTTCTCAGCACAAGAGAAAGCGTCAACCAAATTAACACCAACCGATTGAATGGCCAGCTTATAACTCTCATCAAGACTTTGTATTTGTATTCCTTTTTATCACAACAGATTTCTCTGTGTGAAATTCGGGCTGCTCTCCCCAGGGAGAACACGTCGCTACACTACAGCGCCACCCATTTTTTTGTATTTTTTCCTGCGTGCAGTTTTATTTGTTTTTCCTGTCGAAGTGGATTTTTCTACAGAATTTTGCCAGGAACAACCCTTTTGTTGCCGAGGGTTCTTTTACGTGCACTAAGTGCATGCTGCACACGGGACCTCGGTTTATCGTCTCATCCGAATGACTTGTAGCAAGTCCAAGTGGTAGTTGCATGAGGTGAATCTTAACTGTAAAGTAAATGCAGCAGTTTGACGCATACTTTTTTTTTTCCTTTTGTTTCAGAAAAAAAAAATGTTTGTTTAAGAAACTAACTTCAAGTGGACCCACCACTGTTACTGTCGAGAAATACTAATCAGATGACTGACTGTGCCAAACAGCTATGGTATGACCAGGGTCAGGTGTATGCTCAATTTCCAGACAGTGTACCCACGTACATTAAATTTTATTGCTCACATGGACTTCCTGCTTCTTTACCACATCCTTGAGATGACATTGCCAAGCCCTGCAGTGCCAGTGGTCACGTTGAGGACCTGTCTTCTTCTTCTTCTGCGTTCACTCGTATGCACACAAGTGGGCTTTTACGTGTATGACCGTTTTTTACCCCGCCATGTAGGCAGCCATATTCCGTTTTCGGGGGTGTGCATGCTGGGTATGTTCTTGTTTCCATAACTCACCGAACGCCGACATGGATTACAGGATCTTTAACGTGCGTATTTGATCTTCTGCTTGCATATACACACGAAGGGGGTTCAGGCACTAGCAGGTCTGCACATATGTTGACCTGGGAGATCGTAAAAATCTCCACCCTTTACCCACCAGGCGCCGTCACCGTGATTCGAACCCAGGACCCGCAGATTGACAGTCCAACGCTTTAACCACTCGGCTATTGCGCCCGTCGAGGACCTGTCTGAATGGCTGGTGTCATGGATGCTAGAACCTCTCCAAACATGTGTGTGTGAGTGTGGCTGGAGCCTGACAGAATGACATAGGAAACAAATGATGAGCGCCTGTAGGCAGCTGTCTCAAATGGCTCTACCCAGGCAGGCAGCCTGTTGTGCAAAAGTCATTTAGTGACTCCATGTTTTTAAAGTGCTTAGAATTTTCTCTTGCTGAGGATATATGATAGTCAGTTGTGTCCGACTATGACCATCAGAACAGCAGAGGAGGCAACTGCTGTTCCGACTATTTGGGCTAGAATTTGATTATAGTGGAGAGTGTCTTGCCCAAGTACATCCCCACTCTCTAGGCCAAGAGGGTTTTAGGACAGTCGGCGTTGGGATGGTTCCCAAAGGCCAACTAGCCCACTAGGCTGCAGCACTAAGAGCCAGTGCGGTTTTGCCTCCTAGTTTGAGAGTCATAGTCCTTCACAAAAGACTAAGCTGTAAATGGTTTCCCATTGACTAGGGAAACCATTGATAATACAGCTCTCACTTTGCTGTTGGCCCAAATGTAAACTTATGTCAATCTGTGATATAAGCCGAGTGTTGGGCCTAGTTGCTGAGGATAGGCACAGTATAAGTATCTGTCAGACCATCCTCACTCCAACCCATCCGATACCTTTCCTACTTCTCTCTCCCACCCACCCCCACCCCCTCCCCTCCCCTCCCCCCTCCCCTCTCCTCTCTCCAGGCATGACTGTGGGGTCCTTAGTGCATGAAGAGATCCGGGCAAAGTTAGTGGCTTCATAGTGCTTTGATTTGTCTGTTTAGTTATACTTTTGGACTCTTTTGTTGGGGGGAGACAGACCTGTTGGTGTTTCCAGGGGCAGGTTGGGGAATGGCCTTTGCATGAAAATGGCTTCCAACAGTGTCAGTGTTCTGATGCTCTCTCTCTCTCTCTCTCTCTCTCTCTCTCTCTAATCTTGCTATGTACACTTATTACGCCTTAAAATTTAGAGACGAGTTTACACAATGAATGAATTAGTATAACTATAAACATGATGAGTACGAACATGCTATGTATTTTTTTTCCAGTTATCGGTTACTCACGTACAGTACACCTTTTTTTTTCTTTTTTTCTTTTTTTGTGTGTGTGTGTGTGTGTGAAGAGCGATCGAATTGCCTCTTTGTATCCCCCACCCCTTTGTGTATGGGCCGGTGGCCTTCACAATTAAACCTGTGTCAGTGTCAGTGTCTCTCTCTCTGACTCTCAAAACTTTTTTTTTTTTCCTCACAGTTGCATTTATTTATCTTCCTCTCATATTGCTTGACAGGGTGGCTTTCAGTTGTTTGTTTGTTTGTTGTTTTTTTTACTGCTCAAGGAACAGACTTTAGGTGTATATCATACATATATGTTTATAGCTTGTGGTCTTGGCTTCCCGGAGGGTCTGTCCATGTTTCGGTGTTTTGTACAGCACGCAAATGGGAACAAAATTGTTAAAGAGAAAAGAAATAACATTTATATATATAAAAAAAAAAAAGACTGGTGAAATATTTACATGTCTGTTGTACAAAGAAGGTTAAAATATCCACAAGTGTGTTACCCATTTAGAGAGGCTGACCGAATCTCTCCCACCTTACGAGTAAGTCCATTTAGAATGCTTTGATTGTACTGGTTTGTTTTTGAAATGTTCATCTTTGATTCCCCCCTCAAAAAACAAACAAAACAAGAGAGGCAAGGCCTTCAAGACTCACTTGTGATAAATTAAGTCCCCTAGCATTAATTACAGAGTCATTTCCCTTTTTTTACCCTCTGCACCAAAACGTTTGCAAAATAAATAAAAATTCCATGCTCAGCAAAAGAAGTTCCTGTTTGAACAAAAAATGATAATAATGACTCGTCTTGTTGTTGTGTCAGAATAAGAGGTCAAAGTGCCAAGTTTAGAGAATACAAAAAATATAAATATAACAGTAAATGCAGTTTGCATATAATTAGGCTTCTTTTTTTTCTTTTTTTTTTTGTGCCTATCCCAGAGGTGCAATATTGTTTTAAACAAGATGACTGGAAAGAACTGAATTTTTCCTATTTTTATGCCAAATTTGGTGTCAACTGACAAAGTATTTGCAGAGAAAATGTCAAAGTTTACCACGGACACACACACACACACACACAACCGAACACCGGGTTAAAACATAGACTCACTTTGTTTACACAAGCGAGTCAAAAACCCCATCCACTTTTCCAATGCAAAACTGATATTATAAGAAATATATCTACTACTAACTTTACCCTTTTCCTTCTGCCAACCTCCCACTCCCCCCTCCCCCTGTCTCTCTCCTGAGACTGAACCTCTCCCCTCCCACTCTCATCTCTCTCCCTCTCTTTCCACCCTGTCTCTCCCTCTCCCTCCCTCCATCACCACCACCCCCCACCCCCCAATTCTCTCTCCACCCCATCTCTTCACTCTCTTTCTCCACGCCGTCTCTGTATTCATCCCCTCCCTTCTCTCTCTCTCTCTCTCTCTCTCCTCTCCCCATCTCTATTCATCCCCTTCTCTCTCTCTCTCTCTCTCTCCACCCCTTCTCTATTCATCCCCTTCTCTCTCTTCTCTCTTCTCCACCCCATCTCTCCATTTTCACTCCCTCATTTCTTTTCTCTCCCCTGTCTCTCTTCTTTCTCTTCTCTCTCTTCATCCCATCTCTCCCTCTCCACCTCGCTCTCTTTCCTCTCCTTCAGTCGTTCTCTGAGTCGACTTGTTGTTTCTCACAGATTTCAGGGTACCATCAACGAAGCAGGGTGCTCACATCTGACTAACACCACTTGCCATCTTCAAGATCACAATCTACACTTTGGATATACATGGATATACATGCCTTCTTTTACCGGTTCGTCAAAATATCCACATCAACGTCACTCGTTGGCCCAGAGAGGTTTTGTGTTGTTTGTTTGTTGTTGTTTTTGTCTGCATCCATGTTTGATGCATCTTTGATACTGCAATGATAGAAAGTTAGTTCAAAAATGAATTTGTTGCAAAGTCCAGGCACTATAACCATGTTAATTCAGTGTTTGTGTGCATTATCAAAATTATTCATGTTCATTCAGACTCATTTGCAGAGCTTCTAAATTTGACCATGTTTCTCCTCTCCTTCGGGCTTTCCACTGGTTGCCTGTTTCTGATCGAATAGACTATAAGCTATACACTCTGACCTTTTCTGCAGTCAACGGATCTGGCCCCAAGTATCTTTCTGAACTCCTCCATATCTATACCCCGTCTCGCCAGCTCCGTTCTTCCTCTGATACTCGACTTCTCAGGGTACCTCACGTCAGAAGTAAGACCTATGGACACAGATCGTTTTCTTTTCAATCGCCAAAGACGTGGAACAAGCTCCCTGATAACCTCCGTCATTCTGATTCCCTCGCATCTTTTAAATCTCGTCTCAAAACTCACCTTTTCCCTCAGCAATAAGTTCAATTGTGGCAGGTCCACTTCCTTTGCATTAGCTGTGCTTGACTATGTGTGTATACATATGTATGTGTTTATAACTACATGCATGTATATGAATGTGTATCGTGTGTGTGTGTGTTTATGTAAGTTTGTGTGCGTATGTGTTAGGGTAGCTGTTAGATACACATGTATGTTAAAATGTATGTATGTAGTGTGTGTGTGTGTGTGTGTAGTCACATTTTGGTGTGTGTATGTAACATCGATGTAATGTTTTATGTTAGCAAAAGCGTTTTTGTAAAGCACCTAGAGCAGATTTCTGGAAAGTGTGCTATATAAGTATCCATTATTATTATTATTATTATTATTCATTGATCTATTTATATCTATTTTTGCTGCTCATTTACAGCTCAGCCACCCACACGGGGCCCTATCAGGGTTGAACAACTTCATTGAAAATATTGATCCCTTAGAACCTGGGTAAGGAAAAAAAACAACTAAACTACATGGGAAAAGAAAATTAAGTATTGAGATGTGAAATCAGATCTCTCCAGGAGGGGTGAAATCAGATCTCTCCCTGGAGGGGTGAAATCAGATCTCCCCAGGAGGGGTGAAATCAGATCTCCCCAGGAGGGGTGAAATCAGATCTCCCCAGGAGGGGTGAAATCAGATCTCCCCAGGAGGGGTGAAATCAGATCTCCCCAGGAGGGGTGAAATCAGATCTCCCCAGGAGGGGTGAAATCAGATCTCTCCCTGGAGGGGTGAAATCAGATCTCTCCCTGGAGGGGTGAAATTAGATCTCTGACATCACGAGTTTTTCCTCCTTTTCCTTCTTTCCTGCAGGCAGCTTGGAGGATGGTTGGTGTGTCACCATCACACACACCTGACGATAGATATATCGCTGTGCTTACAGTCTTATTTTTAGTTACATCTCAAGTCTTATTTTTAGCCACATCTCAGCAGTCGTGTCTTATTTTTAGCCACATCTCAACAGTCGTCTTATTTTTAGCCACATCTCAACAGTCACATTCTTTCAGTGGGAGGTGAGGAGGGATGGGAAAAGAGAGAGACCTCACCTTAACCCTACCCCTTCTTTTTTTTCTTTTTCTTTTTTTCAGTCTTCTTCTTCGTTCAAGGAAAGCCACTTCCACGTTATCTCGAATACACGAGTGGGCTTTTACGTGTACGGGCACGTAGGTGGCCACACTCCCTTTCGGGGAAGCCTTTTTGAGTGAATACACAAATCATGAATAGACAGGAAATGAAGTGCACCCGTTGCCTTACCCCTCTGCCGGCCAAACCTTGGTAAGGCAAGATCCGTGTGGCACAGGTTTGAAGTGCTGTCACCCACTTTGTGTGTGTTAAATGGTGTCACTCATTTTGCTGAACAAAAGCAACACGATAAAGAGAGATTGAAATTCAAGATAACACAAAGGCGACTGACTTCCTGACCTGCAAGCTCTGCTCAGTGAGAGTCACAGCCAACACGTCAGTGGGATAGACCTGGTAGTTGGTGGGTGGGGGAGGTAAAAGGGTAGACAGGGTTGGGTTGCCTTTTTGCCTTGTCAGACCATACCAAAAAGATTCTAACGGCATTCAGTCAGGCTCACAACTGACTGGGCATGAATTTACCGCTTCTTTCTTCTAACGCATGGAAGAATCAGCACAGAAAACATTTCCGGTGATTTGAATTGCTATGATTAATGAGCCATGGTTCCTCCAGTTCTTTGTGCTGTCTTTGCCTCTCTCCTCTTTCTCCTTTCTCTCCCTCTCCCCCCTCTCTCTCCCTTCCCCCTTTCTCTCCCCCCCCCCCCGCCCACCGCCCCCACTCTCTCCCGTTCCCCCACGCATTGCTGGTCTTGCCAGTGCTAAGCTGTGTGTGTATGTGTGGGTGTGTTGGTGTGTGTATGCGCACACGTGTGTGTGTGTGTGTGTGTTCGAGACATGATCAGTTTATCAAAAGACATCTTGATGCTGTGTGAATGCATGTAATGATATCAGCAGACCAAAAGACTTTGATGAAAAAAAAAATTGATTGATTGATTTTTGTACTCTTTTTAATACCTCCACATTTCTGTGTATTTTGTGTGACATTAGCAAACTGGCAACAGTTACTGTTCTTCATAACTGATCACATGATTGTTGCTAATGACAACCAGAGACCTGACAAACTTGTGCATAATTTGTAATCTGATGCAAGACAATTGCGTTAATTCGTATTCCGCATGCAAGACATCATTTATATCACAATGAAATGTGTCGCAATTAGTTTAGTTCTCTTTTTTTGTCGTACTCTTGTCATGTTTGAGTTGGTCACTAAAGTAATGATATTTGTAATACTTGCGTGTGGGGTTCTGTGGTCAAATGAATTGGTGGAAATGTATGTGAAAAATATGAGGAAGTGCCCGTGCACAGGTGCTTGAGTGACAACAACAGTAACAAGAATGATTGTACAGCTGACAGATATATATATATATCTGTCAGCTGTACAGTCATTCTTGTTACTGAAGAGGCAGGCCACAAAGTCACGGGCAAACAAGCTCCCTGACAATTGTATGCCTGTCTTTGTCTGCCCTAACTGTCAGCGAACATTTCGTGCGCAGATTGGACTATTCAGCCATCTGCGCATTCACAGATAGATTCATGAGCATCCCCACCCCACCCCACCCCACCCCACCACCACCCTCCCCCCATCCCCCAACTGGATGACAACGATGGTCATCATCGATCTCGATGGACACACCACCATATATATCTTTTTAAGCATTATCCATTGTGAATGCAGCTCCAGAACACAAGACTCTTGAACGTGATATTGTTAGATTACTGCATGGCATGACTATACATGACTTCGCCTCTTGACTCCGTGTGGAGTATAGGGCCGCAACAGCACTCCTCATGCGGACTCGGTTTTGGGCTGTCTTCTGGCGGGCCCGTGTCCACCCGGCTGCCTTCATCTCATCCTCTGTGCTTCCTCTCCAGGTCTTGCTTTTGGTCTTACAGCATGGTGTGGGATATAGGATGGGGAAGGGCAGGAAGTTATGACCTAATAGCTATGTCTGAAGGGCAGGGAGTTATGAACCAATAGTTATGTCTGAAGGGAAGTTATGACCCAACAGCTATGTCTGAAGGGAAGTTATGACCCAATAGCTATGTTTGAAGGGCAGGAAGTTATGACCCAACAGCTATGTCTGAAGGGCAGGAAGTTATGACCCAATAGCTATGTCTGAAGGGCAGGAAGTTATGACCCAGTAGCTATGTCTGAAGGGAAGTTATGACCCAATAGCTATGTCTGAAGGGCAGGAAGTTATGACCCAATAGCTATGTCTGAAGGGAAGTTATGACCCAATAGCTATGTCTGAAGGGAAGTTATGACCCAGTAGCTATGTCTGAAGGGCAGGACGTTATGACCCAACAGCTATGTCTGAAGGGCAGGAAGTTATGACCCAATAGTTATGTCTGAAGGGCAGGAAGTTATGACCCAGTAGCTATGTCTGAAGGGAAGTTATGACCCAATAGCTATGTCTGAAGGGCAGGAAGTTATGACCCAATAGTTATGTCTGAAGGGCAGGAAGTTATGACCCAGTAGCTATGTCTGAAGGGAAGTTATGACCCAATAGCTATGTCTGAAGGAAGTTATGACCCAATAGCTATATCTGAAGAGCAGGAAGTTATGATCCAATAGTTATGTCTGAAGGGAAGTTATGACCCAATAGTTATGTCTGAAGGGCAGGAAGTTATGACCCAATAGTTATGGCTGAAGAGCAGGAAGTTATGACCTAACAGCTATGTCTGAAGGGAAGTTATGACCCAATAGCTATGTTTGAAGGGCAGGAAGTTATGACCCAATAGCTATGTCTGAAGGGCAGGAAGTTATGACCCAATAGCTATGTCTGAAACAACATTAAAACAACAACATTGATATAAGATCAATTCCCCAATATTGTTGAAAATTGTTTTTTTGCAGGTTTGGTGACGCTTCTTTCGACTAGATATACACACAGCACAACACATATACATACACCACAACTAGATATACATACAGCAAAACTAGAAATACATACGGCACAACAGATATACATTCTCCTTCTTTCAACTAGATATACATACAACCCTACAGCAAACCGGCTCCAAGCACATACATACATGTATGCACGCACGTAATTCATCTCTGGTCGTTATCGCACTAAACATTTAAACACATCGTCATCACATACTGATACTTGATTGAAAAGTCAGCTCAAACTTCACAATTCATACAGGGTTCACAAAAAGTGAAGGACCACTTGAGAACTTGGAACAGTTTTCTCACTGGGGGCATGATGACATGGTGCCAAGTTTCTGGTGAACAGTACTGTGGTGTGTGCAACCAGTGTGTGGTGTGTGCAGCTAGTGTGTGGTGTGTGTGGTGTGTGCAGCCAGTGTGTGGTGTGTGCAGCTAGTGTGTGGTGTGTGCAGTCAGTGTGTGGTGTGTGCAGCCAGTGTGTGGTGTGTGCAGTCAGTGTGTGGTGTGTGCAGCCAGTGTGTGTGGTGTGTGTGGTGTATGCAGTCAGTGTGTGTGGTGTGTGCAGTCAGTGTGTGTGGTGTGTGCAGTCAGTGTGTGTGGTGTGTGCAGTCAGTGTGTGGTGTGTGCAGTCAGTGTGTAGTGTGTGGTGTGTGCAGTCAGTGTGTGGTGTGTGCAGTCAGTGTGTGGTGTGTGCAGTCAGTGTGTGGTGTGTGCAGCTAGTGTGTGGTGTGTGCAGTCAGTGTGTGGTGTGTGCAGCTAGTGTGTGGTGTGTGCAGTCAGTGTGTGGTGTGTGCAGTCAGTGTGTGGTGTGTGCAGTCGGTGTGTGGTGTGTGCAGCTAGTGTGTGGTGTGTGTGGTGTATGCAGTCAGTGTGTGTGGTGTGTGCAGTCAGTGTGTGTGGTGTGTGCAGTCAGTGTGTGGTGTGTGCAGTCAGTGTGTAGTGTGTGGTGTGTGCAGTCAGTGTGTGGTGTGTGCAGCCGGTGTGTGGTGTGTGCAGCCGGTGTGTGGTGTGTGCAGCTAGTGTGTGGTGTGTGCAGCTTGTGTGTGGTGTATGCAGTCAGTGTGTGTGGTGTGTGCAGTCAGTGTGTGGTGTGTGCAGTCAGTGTGTGGTGTGTGCAGCCAGTGTGTGTGGTGTGTGCAGGCGGTGTGCGATTGTAAAAGCAACAGCTACCATTTAGAAACCGTTTAGTGCACACACACACACACGGGGAAAGGAAAAATCTGGGTAGTGCTGCACTGTGGCGAAAGACCAGCCAGAGAAATGTGTTGTGACAAAATGTACTGTACAATATGCTACAACACATCGGCAACACAACTACACTTCACAACACAGCAGCACAAACACAACAACACAAAACACAACTACACAACCCAACTACGTTACACAACGCAACAGCTACACAACACAACTGCACAGTACACCCAACGCAACAAACAACAAAACACAACACACTCTACACAAACTACACAACACAACACAACACAGTGCCAGAGAACAGGAAGACAGTCATGAACAGAACCACCTCCCTCCCTCCCTCCCTCCCCTCCCCTCCCCCTCCTCCTCCTACTTGGACCAGTGTGAATAACAAAAGTGAGACAAACCTACCTTTAGTAATGAAACACTGAAAAACAAAACGAACCAAAACAAATTCGGTGCCACTGAAATTTCACCCGTGGTTTTAAACCACCATTGATTGCATTATTTGGTCATTCTTGATAATAAAACGTGTTGTCATGTTGTAGTTTTGTCAACTTTTTTTTCTTCTTCCTATTTCTTGAATATACCTATACAGTGTACATAAGTACATAATACAGTGTTCATAATGGGGCCATTCATTTCTTCAATTTCTTCTCTGCCACAGACATACAGAGAAATGGAAAAGTTGTTATTTTTGTCAACTGTGTTTGTGATGCCATCGGGTCATTTGATTTCAGTTTTCAACACCTCTTCTTTGTGGATATTTTCCTTCCAGCTTCACATTTCTTTTTGTATTTTTGTTGTTGTTGTTTATTGAAGAGTTGGCAGTTTATCTTGAAGTGAATTTGAGGGTTCAGTATTATTTACCCAAGCTTGTAACCAAGTGAAATATCACACTGTGGATTGTGAGAGAAAAAAAATGGTTACAGCTTCTTTGAAAGTACTGATTGAGATCTAATGTCTGTATGTGAACATGCTGTCTGTGTGTAGGTCTGTTCTTCCACTACCGATTGTGTTGATTGTTGTTGTGTTGATTGTTGTTATGACTGCAAAAGAAAGCAAACAAATCTTTTTTTTTCCCCTCCTTGTTTTTGTTTTGTTTTTTGTTTTGTTTGTATTATGTTGGATGTATGATTTGTTCACACACTGGTTATTTTGTTATGTTGGATGTATGGTTTGTTCACACACTGTTTATTTTGTTATTTTGGATGTATGATTTGTTCACACACACACTGGTTATTTTGTTATGTTGGATGTATGGTTTGTTCACACACACTGGTTATTTTGTTATGTTGGATGTATGGTTTGTTCACACACACTGGTTATTTTGTTATGTTGGATGTATGGTTTGTTCACAAACACTGGTTATTTTGTTATGTTGGATGTGTGATTTGTTCACACACTGGTTATTTTGTTATGTTGGGTGTATGATTTGTTCACACACACTGGTTATTTTGTTATGTTGGATGTATGATTTGTTCACACACTGGTTATTTTGTTAAGTTGGATGTATGGTTTGTTCACACACTGGTTATTTTGTTATGTTGGATGTATGATTTGTTCACACACACTGGTTATTTTGTTATGTTGGATGTATGATTTGTTCACACACACTGGTTATTTTGTTATGTTGGATGTATGATTTGTTCACACACACTGGTTATTTTGTTATGTTGGATGTATGGTTTGTTCACACACACTGGTTATTTTGTTATGTTGGATGTATGATTTGTTCACACATACTGGTTATTTTGTTATGTTGGATGTATGGTTTGTTCACACACTGGTCGCTCACTCTGCCTGTGTTGTCTTCGTGGCATGGGGACAGACGTGACCTGGGCACAACACTGAAAGATATTCATTGATTGATTAAAGTGATCAATGACACAGCACTGAAAGATATTCATTGATTGATTAAAGTGATCAATGGCACAGCACTGAAAGATATTCATTGATCGATTAAAGTGATCAAGGCCACTCTGTCTGGTTTCACCATGCAATACTGTTTGTGCTGTCTTTTCTTTCAGCATGGAGTGTCATGGTAATGTGTGTGTCTCCAGAAGTGTGTGTGTGTGTGTGTGTGTGTGTGTGTGTGTGTGTGTGTAACTGAAGTGAAATGACTAAACGTCAGTGTGTTTGAGTGAGACACACGGATAGAGACAGACACAGAGAGAGGAGACATTTCCGGATTTTCATATGTTCACACAAGCATGTTTTCATGCACAGATGCGGCACGGAAGGTTTTGCACAGCACAACCCAAGTGGCGCACCTGAAGAAAGCAGGCGTGACGTACAGTGATCCCTCAGCGGCTGAAAAGGCCAACATTTTGAAAGAGCAGTTTTGGTCTGTCTTCACTGAGACTGAGACTGAGGAGGACGTGAGAGAGATCCCGGAACTAGGCGAGAGCCCCTACCCAGACCCTAACATGGACATCTGTGAAGAAGGCGTGCTGAAGTTACTGAGGAATCTAAACCTCGAAAGGCAGCTGGTCCAGACAACATTCCCTGTCGCCTCCTGGTCACAGTAGCTCAGGAACTGGCCTCTGCACTTGCCCACCTCTTCAGACTTTCCCTTGCCACTGGAAAAATACCTGAAGTATGGCGACATGTTACAGTTCATCCGGCATACAATAAAGGAGATTTGTTTGTATTTGTATTTCTTTTTATCACAATAGATTTCTCTGTGTGAAATTTGGGCTGCTCTCCCCACGGAGAGCGCGTCGCTACACTACAGCGCCACCCATTTTTTTGTATTTTTTCCTGCATGCAGTTTTTTTTGTTGTTTTTTTTCCTATCGATGTGGACTTTTCTACAGAATTTTGTCAGGAACAACCCTTTTGTTGCCGTGGGTTCTTTTACGTGCGCTAAGTGCATGCACACGGGACCTCGGTTTATTGTCTCATCCGAATGACTAGCGTCCAGACCACCACTCAAGGTCTAGTGGAGGGGGAGAAAATATCGGCGGCTGAACCGTGATTCGAACCAACGCGCTCAGATTCTCTCGCTTCCTAGGCGGACGCGTTACCTCTAGGCTCCCCAGCAAACCACCGTCCCATCTCCTTAACATCCATCTGCCTGACGGAACACATTATTCGAAGTGCCATCACACCACACCCAGACAAGCACAAGAACATTGCCAACGCCCAGCATGGATTTTGCAAAAGAAGATCGTGCGAATCACAACTGATCCTCACAGTGGATGACCTGGCAGTAGTGCTTGACGAGGGAGGACAAACGGATACCATCTTGCTGGACTTCTCGAAGGCCTTTAACAAGGTGCCTCACCGCCGCCTCCTTCTCAAATTCTGTCACTACAGAATCCGTGGACAAACACTTCACTGGATTGAAGAGTTCCTCACCAACAGAACCCAGCAAGTGAACGTTGAAGGACAGATTTCCACCATCGGCCAAGTGACCTCTGGGGTTCCTCAGGGATCTTTCCTTGGCCCGACTCATTTACATCAACGACATCAACAAAATCAAATCCACGGTCCGTCTGTTTGCCGATGACACCATCCTATTCCGGCAGATCGGGTCCTAAGCAGATGCCAACGCCCTCCACGAAGATCTAAACCAACCTGAGCGTTGGGGGAAGACCTGGCAGATGTTATTCAATGCCAGCAAGTGGCATGTCCTCTCAGTGACAAGGAAGAAAAAGCCCTTCCCTACCACCTACAGTCCACATGATGAACTACAGAAGGTGGATAAAGCCAAATACCTGGGTGTAGAGTTGACAAAAGACGTTCACTTGGGACGCACACATCCAGGCGACAACAGCAAAGGCAGACGAGACCAGCGCCTTCATGTATAGAAACCCGAGAGGATGCCCCTACACCACCCAGACAGCATGCTACAAGGGGCTTGTGAGACCTATCCTGGAGTATGCTGCGCCAGTCTGGGACCCCCCGCAACAGTACCTCACAACCAACCTGGAGATGGCGCAATCAGAGATGCCAACCTCTTTCAACTGTGTGTAGGAACAATAAGGAAATTTGGTGGGAACACTGAATTTGGTAGGAACACTCGGACTCCGAGCCACACCAGCAAACATACATTTTATCCACAAGGCATACTAACAATTGAGCCAACCTGCAACACGATGTAACTGCTACGATTAAGCTGATTGCTCCACTCAATGCTGTTTCAATGTAAACACGCACGCGATTAGCTGAGCATCATCACGTGAGACCAAGGTTAGAAGTGACTGGTCATGATCGATAAGTCTAGAGCGTCTGGGTAATGTTACGACTGGAAAGCATATGTGACCATGCTATGTTGTCGAAAATGAACTCGGAACAATTTTGACGTTGGCGTAACGTCGGAACAAACTACAAAATTCGGCACAGATCAGCTCGTAGAATTATGCATGACTTCCGCCCCACCACCAGTGTAACCAAGCTTGTCACCAGGTTGGAACTCGACCCCCTCAAACTGCGCTGCACTGCAGCCAAGGTCACCATGATGTACAAGATCATGGGTGGCTTGGATGAGGTGGCACCCCGGGAAGGTACTCGGTTTCAGGATAAGTAGAACCATCCGAGGCCAGAGAAACCAGATTCCAGACCACATCATCCCAGCCATTTCCCTTCAGGCGCTCAAGACGAAGATTGAGGTCTGTCTGCGAGCTTCAGGCTCAGTATAGCCTACAGCGCAGCTTGGTTGCTGGTGGTTGGTTTCTTGGTGGGGTTTTTTTAGGGTTTTTTTTTTCTTTGGGTTTTTGTGAGTCTATTTTGTGTTTTGTTATTTTTATGTGTTTTTTTCTTCTGTTTTTTTTTTTTTAGGGGGAGGGTGTGTGCGGGGGGAGGGGCGTGGGGGGGGGGGGGCGGGGTTAGGGGTGGTTGTGGGGGTTGACAGATGATGTGTGGGGCCCGGGTTCCCAGACAGGATAACAGACAAGACAAGACACACCAGATTGGTCACTATGTTACCACAGGATAACAGACAAGACAAGACACACCAGACTGGTCACTATGTTACCACAGGATAACAGACAAGACACCAGACTGGTCACTATGTTACCACAGGATAACAGACAAGACAAGACACACCAGACTGGTCACTATGTTACCACAGGATAACAGACAAGACACACTAGATTGGTCACTATGTTACCACAGGATAACAGACAAGACAAGACACACCAGATTGGTCACTATGTTACCACAGGATAACAGACAAGACAAGACACACCAGACTGGTCACTATGTTACCACAGGATAACAGACAAGACAAGACACACCAGACTGGTCACTATGTTACCACAAGATAACAAACAAGACACCAGACTGGTCACTATGTTACCACAGGATAACAGACAAGACAAGACACACCAGACTGGTCACTATGTTACCACAGGATAACAGACAAGACAAGACACACCAGACTGGTCACTATGTTACCACAGGATAACAGACAAGACACACCAGACTGGTCACTATGTTACCACAGGATAACAGACTAGACAAGACACACCAGACTGGTCACTATGTTACCACAGGATAACAGACAAGACAAGACACAGACTGGTCACTATGTTACCACAGGATAACAGAAGACACAGACTGGTCACTATGTTACCACAGGATAACAGACAAGACAAGACACACCAGATTGGTCACTATGTTACCACAGGATAACAGACAAGACACACCAGACTGGTCACTATGTTACCACAGGATAACAGACAAGACACACCAGACTGGTCACTATGTTACCACAGGATAACAGACAAGACACCAGATTGGTCACTATGTTACCACAGGATAACAGACAAGACAAGACACACCAGACTGGTCACTATGTTACCACAGGATAACAGACAAGACACACCAGACTGGTCACTATGTTACCACAGGATAAAAGACAAGACAAGACCCAGATTAGTCACTATGTTACCACAGGATAACAGACAAAACAAGACACCAGACTGGTCACTATGTTACCACAGGATAACAGACAAGACACACCAGACTGGTCACTATGTTACCACAGGATAACAGACAAGACAAGACACACCAGACTGGTCACTATGTTACCACAGGATAACAGACAAGACACACTAGATTGGTCACTATGTTACCACAGGATAACAGACAAGACAAGACACACCAGATTGGTCACTATGTTACCACAGGATAACAGAAGACACACCAGACTAGTCACTATGTTACCACAGGATAACAGACAAGACAAGACACACCAGATTGGTCACTATGTTACCACAGGATAACAGAAGACACACCAGATTGGTCACTATGTTACCACAGGATAACAGACTAGACAAGACACACCAGATTGGTCACTATGTTACCACAGGATAACAGACTAGACAAGACACACCAGACTGGTCACTATGTTACCACAGGATAACAGACAAGACAAGACACACCAGACTGGTCACTATGTTACCACAGGATAACAGACAAGACACACCAGATGGGTCACTATGTTACCACAGGATAACAGACAAGACAAGACACACCAGACTGGTCACTATGTTACCACAGGATAACAGACGAGACACACCAGACTGGTCACTATGTTACCACAGGATAACAGACAAGACAAGACACACCAGACTGGTCACTATGTTACCACAGGATAACAGACAAGACAAGACACACCAGACTGGTCACTATGTTACCACAGGATAACAGACAAGACACACCAGATTGGTCACTATGTTACCACAGGATAACAGACAAGACAAGACACCAGACTGGTCACTATGTTACCACAGGATAACAGACAAGACAAGACACACCAGACTGGTCACTGTTACCACAGGATAACAGACAAGACATACCAGATTGGTCACTATGTTACCACAGGATAACAGTCAAGACATACCAGATTGGTCACTATGTTACCACAGGATAACAGACAAGACAAGACACCAGACTGGTCACTATGTTACCACAGGATAACAGACAAGACACACCAGATGGGTCACTATGTTACCACAGGATAACAGACAAGACAAGACACACCAGACTGGTCACTATGTTACCACAGGATAACAGACAAGACACACCAGACTGGTCACTATGTTACCACAGGATAACAGACAAGACAAGACACACCAGACTGGTCACTATGTTACCACAGGATAACAGACAAGACAAGACACCAGATTGGTTCACTATGTTACCACAGGATAACAGACAAGACACACCAGACTGGTCACTATGTTACCACAGGATAACAGTCAAGACATACCAGATTGGTCACTATGTTACCACAGGATAACAGACAAGACACACCAGACTGGTCACTATGTTACCACAGGATAACAGTCAAGACATACCAGATTGGTCACTATGTTACCACAGGATAACAGTCAAGACATACCAGATTGGTCACTATGTTACCACAGGATAACAGACAAGACAAGACACCAGACTGGTCACTATGTTACCACAGGATAACAGACAAGACACACCAGATGGGTCACTATGTTACCACAGGATAACAGACAAGACAAGACACCAGACTGGTCACTATGTTACCACAGGATAACAGACAAGACACACCAGACTGGTCACTATGTTACCACAGGATAACAGACAAGACAAGACACACCAGACTGGTCACTATGTTACCACAGGATAACAGACAAGACACACTAGATTGGTCACTATGTTACCATAGGATAACAGACAAGACAAGACACACCAGATTGGTCACTATGTTACCACAGGATAACAGAAGACACACCAGACTAGTCACTATGTTACCACAGGATAACAGACAAGACAAGACACACCAGATTGGTCACTATGTTACCACAGGATAACAGAAGACACACCAGATTGGTCACTATGTTACCACAGGATAACAGACTAGACAAGACACACCAGATTGGTCACTATGTTACCACAGGATAACAGACTAGACAAGACACACCAGACTGGTCACTATGTTACCACAGGATAACAGACAAGACAAGACACCAGACTGGTCACTATGTTACCACAGGATAACAGACAAGACACACCAGACTGGTCACTATGTTACCACAGGATAACAGACAAGACAAGACACACCAGACTGGTCACTATGTTACCACAGGATAACAGACAAGACACACCAGACTGGTCACTATGTTACCACAGGATAACAGACAAGACACACCAGACTGGTCACTATGTTACCACAGGATAACAGACAAGACAAGACACACCAGACTGGTCACTATGTTACCACAGGATAACAGACAAGACAAGACACACCAGATTGGTCACTATGTTACCACAGGATAACAGACAAGACAAGACACACCAGACTGGTCACTATGTTACCACAGGATAACAGACAAGACACACCAGATTGGTCACTATGTTACCACAGGATAACAGACAAGACAAGACACCAGACTGGTCACTATGTTACCACAGGATAACACAAGACACACCAGACTGGTTCACTATGTTACCACAGGATAACAGACAAGACATACCAGATTGGTCACTATGTTACCACAGGATAACAGTCAAGACATACCAGATTGGTCACTATGTTACCACAGGATAACAGACAAGACACACCAGACTGGTCACTATGTTACCACAGGATAACAGACAAGACACACCAGATTGGTCACTATGTTACCACAGGATAACAGACAAGACAAGACACCAGACTGGTCACTATGTTACCACAGGATAACAGACAAGACACACCAGACTGGTCACTATGTTACCACAGGATAACAGACAAGACAAGACACACCAGACTGGTCACTATGTTACCACAGGATAACAGTCAAGACATACCAGATTGGTCACTATGTTACCACAGGATAACAGACAAGACAAGACACACCAGACTTCACTATGTTACCACAGGATAACAGACAAGACACACCAGACTGGTCACTATGTTACCACAGGATAACAGACAAGACACACCAGATTGGTCACTATGTTACCACAGGATAACAGACAAGACACACCAGATTGGTCACTATGTTACCACAGGATAACAGACAAGACACCAGATTGGTCACTATGTTACCACAGGATAACAGACAAGACACACCAGACTGGTCACTATGTTACCACAGGATAACAGACAAGACACAGACTGGTCACTATGTTACCACAGGATAACAGACAAGACAAGATACACCAGACTGGTCACTATGTTACCACAGGATAACAGACAAGACACAGCAGATTGGTCACTGTGTTGGTTCTGCTGGCCTCCGATGCGAGAACTGGGGGAACACTGAATTCAAAGTTGAATGACTACCCAGTTCACCTCCGCACCCCAAAAGCCGCTGTTGTCACAGTGACATGCCGGCGCGGTGTGTGTATGTGTGTGTGTGCACGCTCGCGCACATCAAGTAATCAGTGAACCGGACTGTGTCGGCCTTTGTGTGGGACCACAGTGCGCGCTGAAGCCAGAACTGAAAATACAGAAATGAATCATTGAAGACTGATGCTGTTGCCGGAACTGGCAGCTGACGTGAGCGTTACCCACTGACGCCGCGGCAAAAAAAAACAACAAAAAAAACACACCTGATCGCATCAGTCACTGGCGACAGTTCCGCCTGTCTGGGATCCTACACTCCTTGTTCACAACAAAGGCGATCATTGGCCACGCTCACCATGGGATGGACATAGGGTTTTACCGGCCGTCAGTTCCCTCTCCCCTCCCCCTCTCTATCTCTCTCACGGCATGCGCACAACAGATTTGCAACAAATAATTGTGCAGTCTCACAGATATGAAAGCACCAAAAAATTGTACACAGTTCCAACACTATAAATAAAAGCACACGAGTCCCGACACAAAGACACGCATTCCCACGTTACCCCCCAACCCACCTTCCCACACACACGCGCACACACACGTTTCCATGTATCGCACCTTCAGTTCCACGGCACACACACACGCGCGCGTCCCTATATTGCGTAGCTCCCATAATACCGACAGACATACACACCCTCCCACCCCCAACACACACACACACACACACTCCTACATATCGCAGCACACACACACGTACACACACACGTACACACACACGCGCGCGCGCACACACACACACACACACACACACACACACACACACACGCACACACACACACACACGCACACACACACACACACACCGATTTGCCGCATATGAACTGGATTTATTTAATTGTCAAAACTAGTGAAACAAAAAAATGTGAAAGTCAGTCGTCAGTGGGTTCACAGTTAAAAAAAAAAAAAAAAGAAAGAAAAAAAAAGTAGACTGTCTGAAAGGGTGACAAAGACGATGTACTGAATCTTTCATAATAAATATTTTGAAAAGTGCCTTGTGGAATCATCCATGGCGTTTCTGTCCAACATGTCTTCCACTTGCACCAGTGAGGCCCTGTGACTCCAAAGTTGAGAATGCTGAATCTTAGCAACTGCCCAGTGTCGACATACACAATAATTGTTCATAAGCACAAAAGCATGGGTACAAGCCATACGGTGACTGTGCCTCCAGACAGATGTCAGGATGTGATAACATGGAGAGGGCAATTTGTGTTCTAGCGAGATCCGCCTTCGTCACAGGCCTTGGTGTGAGACAGTTTCATTGTCATTTTATTTGGTTCTGTGCACGTTCTGAACACGTTCTCAGCCAGATATATGCTGCGTGTCTTATCTTCTGTGTCACACACACACGCGCGCGCGCGCGCGCCAACAACACCAGAAATATTTCACAGGCACTTATTATATTATTGTGAACTTTGTCTTCCAGTTCTAGTCATCAAATGAAAACAGAACACTGACAGTTTGTTGTTGTACATCAGCCATAGGTTCTTGTACAAACAATGAGGGGGTCAGGGGGTGGGTTAGGGGGTAAGGGAAATGGATGACGTGGAAACAATGTGGGCAATCGAAACAGATAGGGAAACACACACTTTCACTGACGTGTGGGATGAAGGAAAAAAAAAGAACGAGGATCACCCACGCACGCACGCAGGCACTCACGCACACGCACGCACACACACACACACACACACACACACACACACACACACACACATGCACACACGCACGCACACACACACACACACACACACACACGCACACACACACATCCACGCACACACACACGCACGCGCGCGCGCGCACACACACACACAGACACATGCACGCACACACACACACAGTTAACAGGAACAACTCGCCGTGGAAGAAGGAAAAAGAAAGTGAGAAAATGACGAAGACAGATCCAATCACCCCACTTTCAGATCTGTCGAACAAAGATCCCGACCTGCCTGAAGAATAATAATGATAATAATAATGGTACTTATATAGCGCTGAATCTTGTGCAGAGACAAATCTAAGCGCTTTCGCACCAGTCATTCTCACGCACGCATAACTCTAAAACTGGAGAAACTAAAGACAAGGAAGAGGCAGGGAAGGGAGGCTATTTTGGGAAGAGGTGGGTTTTAAGGCCAGACTTGAAAGAGCCGAGTGTGGAGACTTGACGAAGCGAAAGAGGAAGTTCATTCCAATTGCAAGGTTCAGAGACAGAGAAAGAACGGCGGCCAACAGTCGAGAGTTTGAATCTGGGTATGCGTAAGTGGAGTGGATCCGAAGCTGATCGTAGTGAGCGAGATGGAGTGTAGAGGTGAAGGCAGCCACAGAGACCGCAAAGCCCAAAGCCCAGTCAGGCCTGTTCAACGAACTTCCTTCCAATGGCCATTTGAGTGGAGCGGTGGCCCAGTGGTGGTGTGCCTCTCTAGGTAGCCAGTGTCCATGGGTTCTTGTCTATTGATCTAAAAAAAATTCCCCTAATTCCAGTTCACAGCTTACAGTCCCGTGTCATATTTCACTCACCGTCCACCAGACTGAAAAGGTACTGATTTACCCACCTTCCACCAGACTGAAAAGGTACTGACTTACCCATCATCCACCAGACTGAAAAGGTACTGATTTACCCACCGTCCACCAGACTGAAAAGGTACTGATTTACCCACCTTCCACCAGACTGAAAAGGTACTGATTTACCCACTGTCCACCAGACTGGAAAGGTACTGATTTAGCCTTCCTCCACCAGACTGAAAAGGTACTGATTTACCAACCTTCCACCAGACTGAAAAGGTACTGATCACCCACCTTCCAGACTGAAAAGGTACTGATTTACCCACCCTCCACCAGACTGAAAAGGTACGGATTTACCCACCCTCCACCAGACTTTAGAGGTACTGATTTACCCACCTTCCAGACTGAAAAGGTACTGATTTACCCACCCTCCACCAGACTGAAAAGGTACGGATTTACCCACCCTCCACCAGACTTTAGAGGTACTGATTTACCCACCCTCCACCAGACTGAAAAGGTACTGATTTACCCACCCCCCACCAGACTGAAAAGGTACTGATTTACCCTTCCTCCACCAGACTGAAAAGGTACTGATTTACCCACCCTCCACCAGACTGAAAAGGTAGTGATTTACCCTTCCTCCACCAGACTCAAAAGGTATTGACTTACCCTTACTCCACCAGACTGAAAAGGTACTGATTTACCCTTCCTCCACCAGACTGAAAAGGTACTGATTTACCCTTCCTCCACCAGACTGAAAAGGTAGTGTTTTACCCTTCCTCCACCAGACTCAAAAGGTACTGATTTACCCATCCTCCATACTTTAGAGATACTGATTTACCCACCTTCCACCAGACTGAAAAGGTACTGATTTACGCACCTTCCACCAGATTTTAGAGGTACTGATTTACCCACCTTCCAGACTGAAAAGGTACTGTTTCACCCTTCCTCCACCAGACTGAAAAGGTACTGATTTCCCAACCCTCCACCAGACTGAAAAGGTACTGATTTACCCACCCTCCACTAGACTGAAAAGGTACTGATTTACCCTCCCTCCACCAGACTGAGAAGGTACTGATTTACCCACCTTCCACCAAACTGAAAAGGTACTGATTTACCCTTCCTCCACCAGACTGAAAAGGCACTGATTTACCCTTCCTCCACCAGACTGAAAAGGTACTGATTTGCCCACCCTCCACCAGACTCAAAGGTACTGATTTACCCACCCTCCAGACTGAAAAGGTACTGATTTACCCACCCTCCACCAGACTGAAAAGGTATTGATTTCTTCCTCCACCGGACTGAAAAGGTATTGATTTCTTCCTCCACCAGACTGAAAAGGTACTGATTTACCCTTCCTCCACCAGACTGAAAAGGTATTGATTTCTTCCTCCACCAGACTGAAAAGGTACTGATTTACCCTCCATCCACCAGACAGAAAAGGTACTGATTTACCCACCCCCACCAGACTGAAAAGGTACTGATTTACCCTTCCTGCACCAGACTGAAAAGGTACTGATTTACTCTTCCACCACCAGACTGAAAAGGTACTGATTTACCCTTCCTCCACCAGACTGAAAAGGTACTGATTTACCCTTCCTCCACCAGACTCAAAAGGTACTGATTTACCCACCGTCCACCAAACTGAAAATGTACTGATTTACCCTTCCTCCACCAGACTGAAAAGGTACTGATTTACCCACCCTCCACCAGTCTGAAAAGGTACTGATTTACCACCCTCCACCAGACTGAGAAGGTACTGATTTACCCACCCTCCAGATTGAGAAGATACTGATTTACCCACCCTCCACCAGACTGAAAAGGTATTGATTTCTTCCTCCACCAGACTGAAAGGTAGATTTACCCACCCTCCACCAGACTGAAAAGGTATTGATTTCTTCCTCCACCAGACTGAAAAGGTACTGATTTACCCTTCCTCCAGACTGAAAAGGTACTGATTTACCCACCTTCCACCAGACTGAAAAGGTACTGATTTACCCTTCCTCCACCAGACTGAAAATGTACTGATTTACCCACCCTCCACACTGAAAAGGTACTGATTTACCCAGCCTCCACCAGAATGAAAAGGTACTGATTTACCCTCCCTCCACCACACTGAAAAGGTACTGATTTACCCACCCTCCACCAGACTGAAAAGGTACTGATTTACCCACCCTCCACCAGACTGAAAAGGTACTGATTTACTCTTCCACTACCAGAATGAAAAGGTACTGATTTACCCTTCCTCCACCAGACTGAAAAGGTACTGATTTACCCACCGTCCAAACTGAAAATGTACTGATTTACCCTTCCTCCACCAGACTGAAAAGGTACTAATTTACCCACCCTCCACCAGTCTGAAAAGGTACTGATTTACCCACCCTCCACCAGACTGAGAAGGTACTGACTTACCCACCCTCCACCAGACTGAAAAGGTACTCATTTACCCACCCTCCAGATTGAGAAGGTACTGGTTTACCCACCCTCCACCAGACTGAAAAGGTATTGATTTCTTCCTCCTCCAGACTGAAAAGGTACTGATTTACCCACCCTCCACCAGACTGAAAAGGTATTGATTTCTTCCTCCACCAGACTGAAAAGGTACTGATTTACCCTTCCTCCAGACTGAAAAGGTCCTGATTTACCCACCTTCCACCAGACTGAAAATGTACTGATTTACCCTTCCTCCACCAGACTGAAAAGGTACTGATTTACCCACCCTCCAGACTGAAAAGGTACTCATTTAGCCACCCTCCACCAGACTGAAAAGGTACTGATTTACCCACCCTCCAGATTAAGAAGGTACTGATTTACCCACCCTCCACCAGACAGAAGGTACTGATTTACCCACCCTCCACCAGACTGAAAAGGTACTGATTTACCCACCCTCCACCAGACTGAAAAGGTACTGATTTACCCACCCTCTACCAGACTGAAAAGGTACTGATTTACCCACCCTCTACCAGACTGAAAAGGTATTGATTTCTTCCTCTACGAGACTGAAAAGGTACTGATTTACCCTTCCTCCACCAGACTGAAAAGGTACTGATTTACCCACCTTCCACCAGACTGAAAAGGTACTGATTTACCCTTCCTCCACCAGACTGAAAAGGTACTGATTTACCCACCCTCCAGATTGAGAAGGTACTGATTTACCCACCCTCCACCAGACTGAAAAGGTATTGATTTCTTCCTCCACCAGACTGAAAAGGTACTGATTTACCCACCCTCCACCAGACTGAAAAGGTATTGATTTCTTCCTCCACCAGACTGAAAAGGTACTGATTTACCCACCCTCCAGACTGAAAAGGTACTGATTTAGCCACCGTCCACCAGACTGAAAAGGTACTGATTTACCCACCCTCCAGATTGAGAAGGTACTGATTTACCCTCCCTCCACCAGACTGAGAAGGTACTGATTTACCCACCCTCCACCAGACTGAAAAGGTACTGATTTACCCACCCTCCACCAGACTGAAAAGGTATTGATTTCTTCCTCCACCAGACTGAAAAGGTACTGATTTACCCTTCCTCCAGACTGAAAAGGTCCTGATTTACCCACCTTCCACCAGACTGAAAAGGTACTGATTTACCCTTCCTCCACCAGACTGAAAAGGTACTGATTTACCCTTCCTCCACCAGACTGAAAAGGTACTGATTTACCCACCCTCCACCAGACTGAAAAGGTACTGATTTACCCTTCCTCCACCAGACTGAAAAGGTACTGATTTACCCACCCTCCACCAGACTGAAAAGGTACTGATTTACCCTTCCTCCACCAGACTGAAAAGGTACTGATTTACCCACCTTCCACCAGACTGAAAAGGTACTGATTTACCCTTCCTCCACCACACTGAAAAGGTACTGATTTACCCACCGTCCACCACACTGAAAAGGTACTGATTTACCCACCGTCCAGACTGAAAGGTACTGATTTACCCACCCTCCACCACACTGAAAAGGTACTGATTTACCCACCTTCCACCAGACTGAAAAGGTACTGATTTACCCACCGTCCACACACTGAAAAGGTACTGATTTATCCTTCCTCCACCAGACTGAAAAGGTTCTGATTTACCCACCTTCCACCAGACTGAAAAGGTACTGATTTACCCTTCCTCCACCAGACTGAAAAGGTACCGATTTACCCACCCTCCACCAGACTTTAGAGGTACTGATTTACCCTTCCTCCACCAGACTGAAAAGGTACTGATTTACATCTGGGTGGAGTCACTGATCTAAAAAAAATTAATGGAAATAATTTTGAAACCAGTGTGGAGTGAGGATAATAGGACAAAAGTCTCTTTCCTAGAATTTCCTAGTTTCTTGAAACTGTCTTCTGCTGGTGACAGAATCTTCTGAGTTCCCGAATTCAGCAAAGAGGTCTACGATAATCATGACAGTCTCACTACACTAATCAAAAACACTTTTCCAGGCGATAAAGTAGGTATAACCTTGCCTTCTTTGATCTTGCTAATGTTTGTGATCAACTAATGCATACCAGACGGTTGCTCAGGCTAAAACAAAATGGTAGGTCTGGACATTTTTATGATTGTGTGAACTTTTTTTCCCCAACTGTCATTCACTTAACATCTTGCTTTATGGTTTACACACGTTTTTCATCATCTACCAAGCTGGCAAAATATGCTGATAACATCATTGTATGGGTTCAGCCATCTTTTAAAAAATAGACCTGCCTACATTACGTCAGTAACGACGAGCTAGCCCTTCAACATCCAGCTTTCCCAAGCCCTGCAGCGATGGAGAAGTAACGGGGACAGGCAGAGGATGCTGCTGGCAGTTCCTAGTCACGACTCTGCACGCAGGCGGCTGTGGGGTGATGGTCGTCCGCCGTAGACTGGGGCAGATGCGGCACCCATATCCTCCCACAGCGTCAGAGCAGCCCTTTTTAGGGACAGCACTGCTCTCCCCACACGGAGAAGGGGAGATAAAAGGATCCCTAAACAAAGCCTGCCTCACATAGTACCTAGTAGGAAACCGCACATACTTGGACATCCAACACTAGTGGTCGAAAACAACAGAAGAACCAGGAGTCATGCCCTGACTCTGGGTGCCTGGAATGTTCGCACCCTTTTGGACTGAGATGACAGACCAGAAAGGCGCATAGCGCTCATTGCTAGAATGCTTGATTGCTACCAGGTGGACATAGCAGCCCTGAGCGAAACCAGGTTTACCAGTGAAACCCAGCTAGAGGAAGTTGGAGAGGGCTACACCTTCTACTGCACTGGGAAGCCAGATGGCACCCCAAGAACTTCAGGCGTGGGCTTTGCCATACAAACCAAACTTGCATGACAGCTTGACAGCCTTCCACGTGGGATAAACGATAGGCTGATGACCCTGCATCTGAAGCTGTCCGAGGATCGCTTTGCCACAGTCATCAGCTGCTATGCCTCGACGATGACCAACCTGGTGACATCAGAGAAGCTTTCTACGAGGAGCTCAGCCGCACCATTTCAGCGGTAGACAAAGGATAGGCTAATCATCCTTGGGGATTTCAATGCCAGCGTCGGCGTGGACTTCTCGTGGCCAAAAGTCCAAGGACAGCACGGCACTGCTTTTGCTCTCGCTCTGCGCGCAGCATGGACTGACAATCACCAACACCCTCTTCCAACAAGTGGACAAGTACAAGAACACATGGATGCACCCCCGCTCCAAACAATGGCACATACTGGACTATGAATATCCGGCAGAGGGACAGAGGTGATGTTTCCATTACACGCTGCATGAGAGGAGCAGTCTGTTGGTCGGACCATCGCCTGGTCAAGATGATCAGACTTGCACGCAAGCTCCAACCAGCCAAGCAGAAACCCCCTAGGAAGCTGAACATCCACCACCTCCCTATCACCAAGAACGTGCTGCAGCAGCAAATCCAAGCAGTTCTCCAAGAAATTCCTGCATCGACTGATGTAGAAGAGGGATGGAGCACCTTTAGAAATGCTGTGTACACAGCAGCAGCTGACACACTCGGCTTTGTACAGAGGAGCCACAAAGACTGGTTTGACGAGAACGACTCTGTAATCTCCAAGCTCCTGAACACACTGCATATACGGCATCAGGATCACATTTCCGATAAAGACTGCCAAAGGAAGAAGAACCAGTACTTGCAAACCAAGCAACTCATACAGAAGAGGCTGCGTGAGATGAACACCTGGTGAGAGACAAAGTCCGAAGAGATTCGCTGATGCTCACGACATGAAGACCTTCCATGATGGTCTCCGAGCTGTGTATGGGCCGAGAGTCACAGGGTCAACCCCTGTCCGAGCCTTGGACCAGACCACGCTCCTGACTGACAAGACATCCTTGCGCGCTGGGCAGAGCACTTCAACACCCTCCTCAACAGGGACTCGTCCGTATCTGACGAGATAATTGCAGCCCTCCCACAGCTACCAGTCAATGACTCGCTAGCTGCCCCTCCCACCAAGGCCAAGACCCAGAAGGCCCTGAAGCTGACAACGTCAGGAAAAGCACCAGGAGCGAATGGAATCCAGGCCGACATCCAGCTACTCCTTGACACAGTATGACGTGTCTCATCTGTCGTTCGGGATTTCATGAGAGTCTGAAGTCGGCGTTAAAGAGTACGGGTCAATCTATCGACGCTACACACGACAGAATCAAAAGACAACAATGTGGAGTCGACACGTGACCAACGTTTAAAGCAGGCTTTGAGAGCGGACAGCATACTGCACAAACACCACAAACAGCCCCAGACACAGTGGATATGAATTCACCGCCTTCCTATGCTAAGCCCTACACACAGTGGACATAAATTCACTGCCTTCCTATGCCCAGCCCTACACACAGTGGACATGAATTCACTGCCTTCCTATGCCCAGCCCTACACACAGTGGACATGAATTCACTCTTCCTATGCTGAGCCCTAGACACAAGGACATGAATTCACTGCCTTCCTATGCCCAGCCCTAGACACCGTGGTTATGAATTCAATGCCTTCCTATGCCCAGCCCCAGACACAGTCGATATGAATTCACTCTCTTCCTATGCCAAGCCCTAGACACAAGGATATGAATTCACTCTTCCTATGCCGAGCCCTAGACACAAGGATATGAATTCACTGCCTTCCTTTGCCGAGCCCTAGACACCGTGGATATGAATTCACTCTTCCTATGCCGAGCCATAGACAAGGATATGAATTCACTGACTTCCTATGCCCAGCCCTAGACACTGTGGATATGAATTCAATGCCTTCCTATGCCAAGCCCCAGACACAGTCGATATGAATTCACTGCCTTCCCATGCCCAGCCCCAGACACAGTCGATATGAATTCACTGCCTTCCCATGCCCAGCCCCAGACAGTGGACATGAATTCACTGCCTTCCTATGCCCAGCCCTAGACACCGTGGTTATGAATTCAATGCCTTCCTATGCCCAGCCCCAGACACAGTCGATATGAATTCACTCTCTTCCTATGCCAAGCCCTAGACACAAGGATATGAATTCACTCTTCCTATGCCGAGCCCTAGACACAAGGATATGAATTCACTGCCTTCCTTTGCCGAGCCCTAGACACCGTGGATATGAATTCACTCTCTTCCTATGCCGAGCCATAGACACAAGGATATGAATTCACTGACTTCCTATGCCCAGCCCTAGACACTGTGGATATGAATTCAATGCCTTCCTATGCCAAGCCCCAGACAGTCGATATGAATTCACTGCCTTCCCATGCCCAGCCCCAGACAGTGGACATGAATTCACTGCCTTCCTATGCCCAGCCCTAGACACAGTGGACATGAATTCACTGCCTTCCTATGCCCAGCCCTACACACAGTGGACATGAATTCACTCTTCCTATGCCTAGCCCTAGACACAAGGATATGAATTCACTGCCTTCCTATGCCCAGCACTAGACACAGTGGATATGAATTCAATGCCTTCCTATGCCCAGCCCTAGACACAGTGGATAATGTCACGCTACGGCTGACAGATTGACAGACAGACGGACGAAGGATGACAAAAACTCAACAATGAATCTGTCAGCCCTCCGCACTAGTCGGAACAACCAGATCCCACTTGATAACATTTATTCAAAATAATAATAAAAATCATAATAATAATTGGTATTTTTGAACACGAAATTCAATAACAAAACAATACTGACAATTACCCCTCTCACGCGATTACAAACACACAAAAATTATAGTCTGCTGTGCTCAGCCTCTGCCGCCGCAGTCTAGAATACACCAGCGGTCAGGAATGGATGGGAGAAGGGAGATAGTAAGTTGGGGGACAGCACTTAACTGAACACAGCGACCAAGTTCCTCCAGCCGACGCTGTTGTCGTCGTCGCTGTTATCGTCGACGCGGTTCCGCCGCTGCTGCAGAACACTGCCAGTCCCGCACCATGCAGACCTCCCTCCAGCCCACAGCCACAACCAGCAGAGGAGTGGAACCGTCCAAACGGGCACAATGGAAGATAAAAACCTAAGAATGGCAAAGTGTCAGTTCTGACTCTGAAAGATGCTAATCACACCCATCCTATCATCCCGCCCATCCAACCTGCCGTTACAATAACATTTCTTTGACTCGATTTAATTTAATTTATCCCAAAATAATAAACATTATTAATATTTCTTCATGAACACAACCACAATGATAGGAACACATTCACGGCA
The DNA here is from genome assembly GCF_041734735.1 of Babylonia areolata. Taxonomy (NCBI): domain Eukaryota; kingdom Metazoa; phylum Mollusca; class Gastropoda; order Neogastropoda; family Buccinidae; genus Babylonia; species Babylonia areolata. The sequence goes on along the minus strand of NC_134881.1, from coordinate 38,874,715 downwards.
TCTCTTAATAACATAAAATAACATGAACAGCTACAGCAAATTCAAACAAACATGCATTCACAGCCTCTGTCATTCCCTCCACCACCATTCCTGCAAGTCCAAACGACCAGCCGACCAAGGAAACATCACACACCCTCACCTCAGACAGGTTATGTGAAAACCTGGAACTGGTGCTCCAGCCGTTGCAACGCCCGCCGACAAATGACGACAACCTGCTGCTTCACCACAGCAGAAGACATGGGAAGATCAACTCCCAAATCCCCTGGTCGAAATGACTCTCACAGCAGTTGACAGTGAAATGCCAGAAAGATACAGGAACAAATCAAAAACAAATCAAAAACCAAAACACAACTCACTGACGCGAGTTGGTTTGCACGTGGGATTCGGGCCTAACGCGTTGCCAGCCTATCTGGCGGCTTACAGAAATATGTCAGCTAAGGGGAGTCTCACATTCTGGATATGTCGACGCGTGACAGATATGAATTCATTGCCTTCCTATACCCAGCCCTACACACAGTGGACATGAATTCACTGTCTTCCTATGGCCAGCCCTAGACACAGTGGACATGAATTCACTGCCTTCCTATGCCCAGCCCTACACACAGTGGACATGAATTCACTCTCTTCCTATTCTGAGCCCTAGACACAAGGATATGGATATGAATTCACTGACTTCCTATGCCCAGCCCTAGACACAGTGGATATGAATTCAATGCCTTCCTATGCCCAGCCGTAGACACAGTGGACATGAATTCACTGCCTTCCTATGCCCAGCCCTACACGCAGTGGACATGAATTCACTCTCTTCCTATGCCGAGCCCTAGACACAAGGATATGAATTCACTGCCTTCCTATGCCGAGCCCTAGACACAGTGGATATGAATTCACTGCCTTCCTTTGCCGAGCCCTAGACACCGTGGATATGACTTCACTCTCTTCCTATGCCGAGCCCTAGACACAAGGATATGAATTCACTGACTTCCTATGCCCAGCCCTAGACACAGTGGATATGAATTCAATGCATTCCTATGCCGAGCCCCAGACACAGTCGATATGAATTCACTGCTTTCCTATGCCGAGCCCTAGAAACAAAGATATGAATTCACTCTCTTCCTATGCCGAGCCCAAGACACAAAGATATGAATTCACTGCCTTCCTTTGCCGAGCCCTAGACATCGTGGATATGAATTCACTCTCTTCCTATGCCGAGCTCTAGACACAAGGATATGAATTCACTGCCTTCCCATGCCGAGCTCTAGACACAGTGGATATGAATTCACTGCCTTCCTATGCCGAGCCCTAGACACAATGGATATGAATTCACTCTCTTCCCATGCCGAGCTCAAGACACAGTGGATATGAATTCACTCTCTTCCTATGCCGAGCTCTAGACACAGTGGATATGAATTCACTGCCTTCCTATGCCGAGCTCTAGACACAAAGATATGAATTCACTCTCTCCCTGTGCTGAGCTCTAGACACAAGGATATGAATTCACTGCCCTCTTCTTCTTCTGCGTTCGTGGGCTGCAACTCCCACGTTCACTCGCATGCACACGAGTGGGCTTTTACGTGTATGACCGTTTTTACCCCGCCATGTAGGCAGCCATACTCCGTTTTCGGGGGTCCTGGCGGTATCAAAAGCCGATGGGACCTTCATGTCTTGCCTCCTGGCTTCTTCAACCTGATTGATGTTTGTGTTTATTGCACGAGCTGAACGAAAATTTCAACAGGCAACAGAGAACTGCACGTTGCTGTGTGTGCGCGTGTGTTTATCCACGCGCATGTTCATGAATGTCTGTGTGTGTGTGTGTGTGTGTGTGTGTGTGGAGGTGGACGTGGTTGTTGGGTGGGATGGGGGTAAAGGAGAGCCGTGTGCGAGTTACGCCTTCACGTGTGTGTGTGTGTGTGTGTGTGTGTGTGTGGGTGGGTGTGTGCGCGCACGCGCGCGCGTGGGGGGGGGGAGTAGGGGGTGGAGGGGAGGGGGGTAGAGGAGAGGCGTGTGTGAGTTGCGCCTTCACGTGTGTGTGTGTGGGGGGGGGGGGGCGGGGGGTTACGTGTGTGTGTGTGTGTGTGTGTGTGTGTGTGTGTGTGTATGTGTGTGTAAGACAAACATACAGACAGATGCAATAAAGAAATAAAAATCCATGAAAAGCGGCTCAAAGTCCAGCCATCCCAAACAACAACCAAACGACTTGCTGAGCGAAGACAAAAGTCGATCAGAAAACTTTATTGTGGAAGATACCTGATAGTATTAGGGGCGAGAGCACACGCAGAAACATAAACACAGCCTGACAGGCGAACATGTATGCTCGCTTTTCACAGCCTGACAGGCGAACATGTATGCTCGCTTTTCACAGCCTGACAGGCGAACATGTATGATCGCTTTTTTTTTTTTTTTTTTTTTTTCCTTGTCTTTCCTTCTTTGTTCTTGTTGTTACAGTTTCTCTACGAGGCGTCACTGCGTTCGGACAAATCCATACACGACACCACATCTGTAAAGGCACATACTTGACCAGCTGCATAACCCAACGCGCTTGTCAGGCATTGAGTGCATGCATATGTATGTATTTGTGTACCTACCGACGGGCGCCATAGCCGTATATACGAGTGAACGTGGGAGTTGAAGCCCACGAATGCGGAAGAAGAAGTGTACCTACCAAAAGGGGATTTCTTTTTACAGACTTCTGCCAGAGGACAACACTCTCGTTGCCATGGGTTCTTTATATCAGTGCGCCTAGTGCCTGTTGCACACAGGACCTCGGTTTATAGTCTCATCCGAAGGATTAGACGCTCAGTTTGATTTTCCAATTAAACTTGGGAAAAGGGGCGAGGGTGGAATTGGAACTGACAACCCTCACGGACTCTGAATTAGCAGAAGAGCGTCTTAACCATTCTGCCAACTTCCTCCTTGCTATGAATAAATAAATGGATAAACAAAAACAAACAAACAAAATAATAAAAATGAAACATCCTTTTGAAAAGGGCAGAATCCAGCGCGTTGACCAAGCCTCTGATCAATAACGACAGAAATTCACACATGTTCAATATAACAACCACCACAAAAACTGCTCACACCTAACACTGGCGTGGGTTCATGTCTGCCGTCGTGTACATTACAATCATGGTTCATGTCTGCCGTCCTGTGCATTACAATCATGGTTCATATCTGCCGTTCTGTGCATTACAATCATGGTTCATGTCTGCCGTCCTGTGCATTACAATCATGGTTCATATCTGCCGTCCTGTGCATTACAATCATGGTTCATATCTGCAGTCCTGTACATTACAATCATCATTCATGTCTGCCGTCGTGCACATTACAATCATCATTCATGTCTGCCGTTCTGTGCATTACAATCATGGTTCATATCTGCAGTCCTGTACATTACAATCATCATTCATGTCTGCCGTCGTGCACATTACAATCATCATTCATGTCTGCCGTCCTGTGCATTACAATCATGGTTCATGTCTGCCGTCGGGTACATCACAATCACAGTTCATGTCTGCCGTCGTGTACATCACAATCATAGTTCATGTCTGCCGTCCTGTGCATTACAATCATGGTTCATGTCTGCCGTCCTGTACATTACAATCATGGTTCATGTCTGCCGTCCTGTGCATTACTATCATCATTCATGTCTGCCGTCGTGTACATTACAATCATCATTCATGTCTGCCGTCCTGTGCATTACAATCATGGTTCATGTCTGCCGTCGTGTACACTACAATCATGGTTCATGTCTGCCGTCGTGTACATTACAATCATTATTCATGTCTGCCGCCGTGTACATTACAATCATC
>NC_134881.1:38823409-38865909 GCF_041734735.1 Babylonia areolata | reverse complement strand
GCGTCAGAACCTTCCGGGCGCGGATTGGCCTGATCAGTCATCTGCGCACCCACAGAGCCCAACCCACCCACCCCCAGGATGACCAGATTGTCCTCGTCAATCCCGACGGACGAACCACACAGTGTCCATGATTCCTCTGATGGGTTTTACGACAATTAAATGAGTTGTGAGCTGTGGTGAGCACGGCACACAACACAGCTGGCACAATGCTTCACACACTCATCGGCCAATACAGCTGTCCGGGAGGGTCTGGGTTCCATTCCAGCTCTCACCTTTTAGCTTTTTCCAACGTTTGACTGGAAAAATTAACTCTCTCCATACGAACGGCGAAAGAGACGACGTTAACAGCGTTTCGCCCCAATGACCACCATCAAAAGATTACAAGCGGAAGGCTCTTACACTGAAGAGGTGAATGTTGACAAAGAATACCACAATTCTGACGACGGAAGCTAAAGGTTGGGTCATTGACATACCCACTGGACATCCGAGGGGTCTGTGTAGAGGAGAAGAGAGGACTGGCCGTACTGAGTGAGTTAAACTGTCCTCTAGTCATCCGGCCGAGACGACAAACCGAGGTCCAGTGTGCAGCATGCACTTGGCGCACTAAAGACGGGCGCCATAGCCGAGTGGTTAAAGCGTTGGACTTTCGATCTGAGGGTCTCGGGTTCGAATCACGGTGACGGCGCCTGGTGGGTAAAGGGTGGAGATTTTTACGATCTCCCAGGTCAACATATGTGCAGACCTGCCAGTGCCTGAACCCCCTTCGTGTGTATGCGCAAGCAGAAGATCAAATACGCACGTTACAGATCCTGTAATCCATGTCAGCGTTCGGTGGGTTATGGAAACAAGAACATACCCAGCATGCACACCCCCGAAAACGGAGTATGGCTGCCTACATGGCGGGGTAAAAACGGTCATACACGTAAAAGCCCACTCGTGTATATACGAGTGAACGTGGGAGTTGAAGCCCACGAACGCAGAAGAAGAAGGCGCACTAAAGGGTTATCTTCTGGCACGGGCAAGCATTTCTGTGTGTGTGTGTGATCGGAAGTGATTGTTAAATGTTTTCTTATTTTACTTGGATTTCATGTATCTTAATGTTAATGTACTAATTTTATTGGCGTGACATATGTTATGTGCATGCATACGTTGTATGTGTGTGTATGAGTGTGTGTGTGTCCTGTCCTATTGGGAATTCTTATTTGACAAGTTTTAATCTCTTCTTTGTTGCGCATGATGATTTGTATGCCAGTGTTTACAACGAGCCTGTGATTGCACAACTTAATTTCCATGTGGATTAATAAAGTGTTTTTGATTAGATTTTGATTTAAGTTCACTCTGGCAGGTGCACAAATACATAAGCATACACTGAATGTCTGACTTAGGGTGTCGGGTTATACTGCTGTTCAGGCATCTGCCTAGAAGATGTGATGTAGCGTATATGGATTTATCCGAATGCGGTGACGCCTACCTTTAGAAACTGAACTGAAACTCGTGTCGTGGCGGAGTGCTGGCCTGGTGGTAACGTCCGTCCGCCTTGGGAGCGAGAGGTACAGGATCCAGTCCCACGCCAGTGGTGGTCTGGACGCTAGTCATTCAGACGAGACGATGAACGGAGGTCCCGTGTGTGGCATGCACAAATAAAGGAACCCACGATATTAAAAACAGAAAGGGTTGTCCAAACGCAGACGGAGAAAAATGTGTGTGGCACAGTTGTGTAGCGACGCGCTCTCCTACTGGAGAGCAGCCCGAATTTCACACACACAGAAATGTGTTGAGACAAAGTAACATAATACTGTGATAGGCTACAATAAAATGATTTTGATTCTAAATCTAAATCAGTGTGCTAACAGTTCTGGTACACACACACACACACACACACACACACACACACACACACTGACTTAGCTAACCAACCTGTCAATGTCGGCGTAGGACGCATACAGGAAGAAGACCTCGATGGCCGTGCACCAGAGGAAGAGGGCGAGGCAGGCGAGGCGCACGCGCGACGGGGCCAGCAAGGAACGCACGTGCAGAGGGCGTGACACGGCCAGCCAGCGCGTGACGGACACCAGTAGTGTCGTGTGCACAGACACCCGCTGGGACACGTTGCTGATGGGCAACACCACCTGCGGGGGCAGGGGAGGGGGACGGGGAAACACAGAGAGAATGAGAGAGAGAGAGAGAGAGAGAGAGAACTCCAACTCGAGAGTTTACTCAGTAGAGCCCGTGGCCCCTTCTGAAGGGGTACAGTAAATATGAACAATTCACACGAATTTGCAGAGTAGCTTATTCAGATAGTGATAATCATACCAACAGAAAAGCATAGTTTCAGTTTCAGTAGCTTAAGGAGGCGTCACTGCGTTCGGACAAATCCATATACGCTACACCACATCTGCCAAGCAGATGCCTGACCAGCAGCGTAACCCAACGCGCTTAGTCAGGCCTTGAGAAAAAAAAGGTGAATAAATAATAGATAAATACATTTTTTTTTAAATAACTACTACCACTACTAATAATATGTATCAGGCGTAAAAACGTCATGAAGTCAAGGAAAAGCATACATAAATAAATAAATAAATAGATAATAATTATAATATAAAAAGTAGTAATAATAATAATAACAATAATAATAAATGAATTAAAAAAAAGACAACAATGATGATAAAGCATAACGAAAGCGCATTGTAAACAGTTAATTCAGCTAAGCTTTGTGGCGCGTGGCTTAACTCTTTCCATACGAACGGCGAAAGAGACGACGTTAACAGCGTTTCACCCCAATTACCATCATCAAAATAGTGCAAGCGGAAGGCTCTTATAATACTGAAGAGGTGAATGTTGACAAAGAATACCACAATTCTGACGACGGAAGCTAAAGGTTGGGTCATTGAGACACCCACTGGACATCCGAGGGGTCTGTGTTGAGGAGAAGAGAGGACTGGCCGTACTGAGTGAGTTAAAGGCTTTATACAAATACAAACACACGTTCCTAACTATTGGTTCCCTTGACTTGCCAAAAGCAAAGCAGTCCAGAAAAAGGGAGGGCATTGACAATTCTTTTGTGGAATATGATGGAGTCTCCCGTCGGACTGACGGATGAGTAGGCAGGCAGACTTATCTGTCGGTGTGTGTCCTCATATGGGAGAAGAGGCCGATTCTGGATGCGCAGCACTTCCCACAGGTGTTGCAAGGGAAAACGTCTCCAGAAGTTGAGCCGTGCTTCCTTCGCTCACGCTTCTCCTTAATGGCCAGCATTCTCTTGTTTTCAAACGTCTTTATGCCACTAGAGCACAGCAATCTTCAGCGAGAGCGGTCAAGGCCATCAGTTTCCCAGGAAGCGATTTCTATGTCACAGGCTTTGAGGTTTGTCTTCAAGGTGTCCTTGAAGCGCTTGCAGGGTCTTCCAAGTTCGCGGTGGCCTTCCTTCAGCTGGCCATACAGTAGCATCTTCGGGATCCTGCTGTCTGTCATGCGGACTGCTCTCTGTTTTAACGCGTAAAAAAATAAACATTGCTACATCTCTTGACACAATGCTGTTGACATTTTGAAGTAAGTGAATCCTTAAATCCTTAAATCTGGGAATCCTTAAATTTTGTATATGCTTGGATAAGTATTTCTTTCTCAGAATATCGTATTGTGGACAAATTGCCAGTACATGAATTTCGTCTTCGTACCCTCCACAAAAGGCACAGTTTTTTAGGCTAATACTTATAACGCTCATTAACTTTAACTTCGTTTCCTCCAAATCTGAATTTAATGAAAGACGATCTGAATTTGGAAATGGTAAGATCAAATAAATATTTTTCTGGCTGCAACAATGATTTAAAGGAACGGTATGTTTCAAAGCGATTACTACTATATAGTTTGTTTGACCAGTGTTGTTTATAACAGTCCACCATAGTTTGTTCAGATGTTCCAAGGAAAGCTTTCTCGTTTCCTACACCTCCTTTAAACCAAACTTCAGAAAATCTATAAACATCTAAACAGCGCTTTATTGTAGACGTCCAATATCTTGAATAATCATTTTGGCAACTGGTCATCTTGTTCACACTCCTCATTTACACTTGTTTTGGATTTCTTGTCATGGGCATCTGTTGCAGTTTAAACCAGTATCGTAGTGCTCATATGCAGCTATCGATGTACAGAGGATACCTACCTGTATCACAGTCCATTACGTTCGGCGTTTTGGGGCTTACATTAAAAAATCGTTTACATGCAAATAAATGAACTGATTCTAGTATTTTTAAACGCAGAGTTCCCCATAATTCTGATGCACAGAACAACATGGGTTTCACTTGTGCATCAAACAGTTTAAAGAACACAGTTCTATCCATTCTCCCAAGATTCCACATTGTACGCTGTGATTTTGACCACCGTGCCTTTTGCTTTGCCCATATATTCAGTGGAGTGATGGCCTAGAGGTAACGCGTCCGCCTGGGAAGCGAGAGAATCTGAGCGCGCTGGTTCGAATCACGGCTCAGCCGCCGATATTTTCTCCCCCTCCACTAGACCTTGAGTGGTGGTTTGGACATTAGTCATTCGGATGAGACGATAGACCGAGGTCCAGTGTGCAGCATGCACTTAGCGCACGTAAAAGAACCCACGGCAACAAAAGGGTTGTTCCTGGCAAAATTCTGTAGAAAAACCCACTTCGATAGGAAAAACAAATAAAACTGCACGCAGGAAAAAATACAAAAAAACAGAAAAAAAGGTGGCGCTGTTGTGTAGCGACGTACTCTCCCCGGGGAAAGCAGCCCGAATTTCACACAGAGAATTCTGTTGTCATAAAAAGAAATATAAATATTCTTCTAACACAGAAACAAAAGATAGTTTGGTGGTCAAGCGGAAACTTAAGTATTTATAACTGTTTACACTTTCAATTTCTTCACCATTATAAAACCATTTTTCAGCTTTTGACAAATGACCACCTTTTCTACAAATCATTATTTTAGTTTTACTCAGGTTTACTTTTAGTCCGAGAGTTTTTGATGCTTTTTCAAGATTGTTCAGTTGATTTTGTAATCCAACTGGAGTTGAAGAAAATAAAGCAATGTCATCTGCAAACAGCAGGAAGGAATATTTCTTGTAAACCATGTATAAACTGAAAACCATGTTTTCCATTTTTATTAACCTCATCAGCAACTTCCGAAATCAAGATTGAAAATAGCAAGGGAGATAACAAACAGCCTTGTTTTACTCCAGCCAGGCAGTCAAAGAATTCTGATGTAACAGGACTCCAGCGAACACAGGACTGTATGGGGCTATACACTCCTTTGAGCATGCAGATCATTTTAGTTGACGTTTTTATCTTTTGAAGTACTGCCCACAAACTATCACGATTAACTGAATCAAAAGCTCTCATGTAAACATTTATCATTAGTGGGACAGCTGTTGAACACGGCAGTGACTCATGCAGTCTCTAGAACTACAAAACAACACAATGAGTTTCAGTTTCAGTAGCTCAAGGAGGCGTCACTGCGTTCGGACAAATCCATATACGCTACACCACATCTGCCAAGCAGATGCCTGACCAGCAGCGTAACCCAACGCGCTTAGTCAAGCCACAATGAGAAATGCTATAACTATTTCTCAGAAAGTAATTATACTGTATAACAATAATCACGGATAGACCGAGTCTTCCGTATTTCATAATACAGCAGACGATTCAGCATAGTAGGCTAGGTATGCCTAAATGCGAACGGTCCAGTCGAAGCGACCAGCTCAACGTGTGTGCTGTAAAGATAACATGTCGTACGATAGTCAAACGAGTTCTTTTGTTTTTGAAGGCTTTCTCCAAGTGGTTGCACCAGGAAAAGTTCGTCTGCTCATTCTTTTCAGCGTTTTGTCGAAATGTTTTGTTTGAAATAGCAGGGGTGCCTGGGGGTAAATGCGAACGGGCAAGTCTGATTGCGAAAGATGGTTTGGGGTACATGTAGACAATAAAAACAGAAGCAGGTCCTTTACTCGTTAGGCATAGCATATTATTGGAATATCGCTCCAGACTGTTGTATTGTTGTTTTTGATCACACATGCACACAAAACAGACATTTAACTCACTCAGTACGGCCAGTCCTCTCTTCTCCTCTACACAGACCCCTCGGATGTCCAGTGCGTGTCTGAATGACCCAACCTTTAGCTTCCGTCGACAGAATTGTGGTATTCTTTGTCAACATTCACGTCTTCAGTATAAGAGCCTTCCGCTTGAAATATTTTGATGATGGTAACTGGGGTGAAACGCTGTTAAGGTCTTCTCTTTCGCCGTTCGTATGGAAAGAGTTAAACACACACACACCACACCGCACACAAACACATCCTTTTGAGAGTAACCGTGCAGCATCGTTCGCAAGTACACTCACGTCAAAATATCCTATGGTCTAATTGCAAACGACACTATTTTGCAGATTCCTGTCAAAACTGACGTTCTCGTCTGTCATCAATATGCTTTCTTAAATTCTCCCAGCACTGGTAATGCGCATTCAAAATATCCGATCAAATAAACTATTCTAAACCGTGTCAAAGTTCAGGACCTACAACTTGCTTCCCTTGATCTGAGGATTTTGAGAGCACGTTTGTAACCTTGGTCGGCAGTGGTGCGTGAAGAGACTGAAGAAAGAGCGCGGAAATAACCAGAAACAGCTGATGTTTGACTGGTTCTTGAAAATGGATATTCATTAAGGTATCCGAAAAAGGTCGAAGCAGATATTAAATTGTGAAATGCAACGTTAAGAACGCTTCGAAGTTGGGCGGTTTTCGAATCGTTCGCAATTACATGTTGTTGGCAATTACCCATACCTACCCAATTATCGCTAGGACATTAATACTTAACTCAGAAAAGGTTTTCCTTGAGGGTCTGGGTTCGATTCCCGCTCTCATCCTTTCTCCCAATATAAGTTTTACTGGAAAATCAAACAGAACGTCTAATCATTCGGGTGAGACGGTAAACCAAGGTCCGATGTGTAGCACACACTTAGCGCACCGAAAAAGAACCCATGTCAACGAGAGTGTTGTCCTCTGGCAAAATTCTGTAGAATGAATCCACTCTGATCGGTACATGTATGCATTAACTCAAGGTCTGACTAAGCGCGTTGGGTTATGCTGTGGTCATCTGACAAGCAGATGTCGTGTCGCGTGTATCGATTTGTCAAAAAAAATGATTGCAAAATTATGCAGAAGAAATCCACTCTGAGAGACATGCAAATATATATATATATATATATATATATATGTGTGTGTGTGTGTGTGTGTGTGTGTGTGTGTGTGTGTGTGTGTGTGTGTGTGTGTGTATCCATGCGCTCAATATCTAACCAAGCGCGTCGGGTTGTGCTATGTGGCGTGTATGGATTTGTCCGAAAGTGGTGGCGCCTCCTTCAGAAACTGAAACTGAAAAGGTCTGGTCATGGTGTAAACTTGTAAAGTAAACAAAAGCGGAATAAGATAATAATACATCAATCAATAAATATCCAAGATTACTTAATCCATGTCAACGTTCAGTGGGTTAAGGAAGCAAGAACGTACCCAGCATGCACACCCCAGGGGTCTGTGTAGAGGAGAAGAGAGGACTGGCCGTACTGAGTGAGTTAAACGCCTGTAAATAGGCGAAATTATTTCGATTTCGTCTTTCCGAAAGAAGATAACTAAACGTGTTTACACTCCTGTTAACAGGCTGGGGAGAGAGAAAAAAAACTCATCATGGTACTAGCAGGCCAACTGTGTACGGTGTGACGTTCACCAGCCAGGACAACTCATCATGGTACTAGCAGGCCAACTGTGTACGGTGTGACGTTCACCAGCCAGGACAACTCATCATGGTACTAGCAGGCCAACTGTGTACGGTGTGACGTTCACCAGCCAGGACAACTCATCATGGTACTAGCAGGCCAGCTGTGTATGGTGTAAACGTTCACCAGCCAGGACAACTCATCATGGTACTAGCAGGCCAACTGTGTACGGTATGACGTTCACCAGCCAGGACAACTCATCGTGGTACTGGCAGGCCAACTGTGTACGGTGTGACGTTCACCAGGCAGGACAACTCATCATGGTACTAGCAGGCCAACTGTGTACGGTGTGACGTTCACCAGCCAGGACAACTCATCATGGTACTAGCAGGCCAACTGTGTACGGTGTGACGTTCACCAGCCAGAACAACTCATCGTGGTACTAGCAGGTCAACTGTGTACGGTGTGACGTTCACCAGCCAGAACAACTCATCGTGGTACTAGCAGGTCAACTGTGTACGGTGTGACGTTCACCAGCCAGGACAACTCATCATGGTACTAGCAGGCCAACTGTGTACGGTGTGACGTTCACCAGCCAGGACAACTCATCATAGTACTAGCAGGCCAACTGTGTACGGTGTGACGTTCACCAGGCAGGACAACTCATCATGGTACTAGCAGGCCAACTGTGTACGGTGTGACGTTCACCAGGCAGGACAACTCATCATAGTACTAGCAGGCCAACTGTGTACGGTGTGACGTTCACCAGGCAGGACAACTCATCGTGGTACTGGCAGGCCAACTGTGTACGGTGTGACGGACTGGGCGGATTGGCTCAGAGACTGTTATATAGTCGGTCCTGTCGGCTCGTGACATGCCCATGGGAAGGGAAGGGGGTTGGGGGGGGGGGGGGGGGGGGGGTGGGGGGGGGGGGGGGGGGGGGGGGGGGGGGGGCGGGGGGGGGCGGGGTGGGGGGGGGGGCAAAATGACAGTTTTACCAAGCCGTTACGACCAATGCAGGCTCAACTGTCCATGAATTATTCATGCATGTGATCAGTCATTGGGGAATCGGTACATGGTCGCGTCAAACGACAGCCTGGTACACTATGGGAATTGCTTTATGTTAGTTTGTGTATGTGACAACGTTTTTTTTGTTTTGTTTTTTGTTTTCTTTTTTTGTTTTCTTTTTTTTTCATTATAGATAAGTGCATATTGTGCTGACTACAAACTGAGGGTATTGTGCTGACTACAAACTGAGGGTATTGTGCTGACTACAAAGTGAAGGTATTGTGCTGACTACAAACAGAGGATATTGTGCTGACTACAGAGGGTATTGTGCTCAATACAAACAGAGGATATTGTGCTGACTACAGAGAGTATTGTGCTGACTACAGAGGGTATTGTGCTGACTACAGAGGGTATTGTGCTGACTACAAACAGAGGATATTGTGCTGACTACAGAGGGTATTGTGCTGACTACAAACGGAGGATATTGTGCTGACTACAGAGGGCATTGTGCTGACTACAAACTGAGGGTATTGTGCTGACTACAAACTGAGGGTATTGTGCTGACTACAAACAGAGGGTATTGTGCTGACTACAAAGTGAAGGTATTGTGCAGACTACAGAGGATATTTTTTTGTGCTGACTACAAACAGAGGGTATTGTGCTGAGTACAAACTGAGGGTATTGTGCTGACTGCAAACAGAGGGTATTGTGCTGACTACAAACTGAGGGTATTGTGCTGACTACAAACAGAGGGTATTGTGCTGACTACAGAGGATATTGTGCTGACTACAGAGGGTATTGTGCTGACTACAAACAGAGGATATTGTGCTGACTACAGAGGGTATTGTGCTGACTACAAACAGAGGATATTGTGCTGACTACAAACAGAGGATATTGTGCTGACTACAGAGGGTATGTGCTGACTACAAACAGAGGATATTGTGCTGACTACAAACAGAGGATATTGTGCTGACTACAGAGGGTATTGTGCCGACTACAAACTGAGGGTATTATGCTGACTACAGAGGATATTGTGCTGACTACAAACTGAGGGTATTGTGCTGACTACAGAGGTTATTGTGCTGACTACAAACAGAGGATATTGTGCTGACTACAGAGGATATTTTGCTGACTACAAACAGAGAGTATTGTGCTGACTACAAACTGAGGGTATTGTGCTGACTACAAACAGAGGGTATTGTGCTCACTACAAACAGAGGGTATTGTGCTCACTACAAACAGAGGGTATTGTGCTCACTACAAACAGAGGGTATTGGGATATTGTGCTGACTACAAACAGAGGGTATTGTGCTGACTACAAACTGAGGGTATTGTGCTGACTACAGAGGGTATTGTGCTGACTACAAACTGAGGGTATTGTGCTGACTACAAACTGAGGGTATTGTGCTGACTACAAACTGAGGGTATTGTGCTGACTACAAACTGAGGGTATCAGGAAGGACTGAAAGTACTCACATCACTTTCTGGGCTTATACATTTTTTCGTGTTCCTTTTTTTTTTCTTTTTTAAAATTCCAAGTGACGATGTCAGGAAATAACATGGTCAGGACAGTGTCCGCGATTGTCTTTGGTTTTTTGTTGTTTGTTTTATGTTGTACTTTGGTAAGCACAGGTGACGACGTTTTTTGGTTTCATTTTGTATTTTGGTAAGCACAGATGACGGTGTTTTTTAGTTTCATATTGTACTTTGGTAAGCACAGGTGACGGTGTTTTTTAGTTTCATATTGTACTTTGGTAAGCACAGGTGACGGTGTTTTTTTGGTTTCATATTGTACTTTGGTAATAGTAGTAGTATCTTTTTTATCATGATCATTATTATCATTGTTATTATTATTATTATTATTATTATTATTATTATTATTATTATTATCATCATCATCATCATCATCACCATTATCATCATCATTATTATCATCATCATGTCCGTATTCAAGCATGTGTTTTACCGCTTCTTTTCGCCCAAATCCATTAGTTTAATTGACACCCCCATACGGTTGTTAATGTGTTTTTATTTGTGAAGTCCAAACACGCAGCTTCGACACAACGTTGCCCAAACCTTATCAATTTGTCATGTGAAGTACCGACTTTACGTTATACCAGTATTTACTCACTCAACAGTTGTGGCCGGTCAATATTGACAACTTCCCAACCCTCGCAGCTTAGTTCGAAATTTACCCCAGTTTAAACGGGTTTGATGAAGCAATTGACGAAGGATCAGGGGTCGTTCTGGGTTAGCCTTTATTGACCCTTCCCCCCTCTCAACTCACCCCCCCCCCCCTTCCCCACCCGAACCACCCCTCTCCGTTGTAAAACAACGGAAACAAAACGTGGCGGAGTTCTACTGTGACAGCCTGCATTGATTCCAACCGGGCCAAATTTAACCCCTCGGGGATAATTTCAAGCTTGCGTAGACTGACCCTCATACCCATCACCGGTGGGGGAGTGGAGGGGGATGGGGGTGGTAGACACCAACTATGGAGAGGCAGTTCTGACAAATTGACATTCACCCCAATGGTCATTCCAGATTTGTCTACATAGACCAAGTTAAATTTTATCCCGGGTGGGTAAAAACGAACAGGGGTGCGAATAGGCTACTTCTGGGGGGCCTCCTCTTCCCCCCCCCCACCCCACCCCCCCTCGCGTTTCCCTCCCCTCCCTCCTCTCCCAACCTCCACGCCGCACTACAGCCGCAAGCATGCACTGAATCCGCTAATAACCCACCACAACAGACTTCAAAGGCCGCTCTGTTGGATCTAGAACTACCGGTGGTTTGAAAATCGTTCAAAACAGCTTTAAGCCGATTGTGTCCACACTAAAACTCACAACATCGCAACACTGTTCTGCGTGAATCCCTGAGTTCACGCACACACACACACACACACACACACACACGCTCATAGAGAGAGAGATAGAGAGCAAAACAAAACAAAACAAAACCAGACACAGTTTGCAGCGTACCGTTATGCTGTGGTCCCCCCTTCAGGTCAGGAACAGCTGTGGTCTCTCCTTCTCGTCAGGAACAGCTGTGGTCCCCCCCCCCCTTCAGGTCAGAAACAGCTGTGGACCCCCCGTTCAGGTCAGAAACAGCTGTGGTCCCCCCCCCCTTCTCGTCAGAAACAGCTGTGGTCCCCCCTTCAGGTCAGGAAACAGCTGTGGGTCCCCCCCCTTCTCGTCAGGACAGCTGTGGACCCCCTTCAGGTCAGGAGACAGATGTGGTCCCCCCTTCTCGACAGGAAAAGCTGTGGACCCCCCCTTCTCGTCAGGAACAGCTGTGTCCCCCTTCAGGTCAGAAAACCAGCTGCGTCCCCCCTTCTCGTCAGAACACTGTTGGATCCCCCCTTCAGGTCAGAAACAGCTGTGGTCCCCCCTTCAGGTCAGAAACAGCTGTGGTCCCCCCCCCCTTCTCGGTCAGGAACAGCTGTGGACCCCCCCCCCCCTCCCCCCTTCAGGTCAGAACATCGTGTCCCCCCCTTCTCGTCAGGAACAGCTTGTGGTCCCCCCCTTCTCGTCAAAAAGCATTGGACACTCCTTACTCTCAGGAACAGTGTGGGCCCCCCCATCTCGTCAGAAACAGCTGTGACACTCCATCTCTCATGAACAGCTGTGGTCAGACACAGAACACTGCAGGTCAGACAATGCGTTAGACAACAAGGACACCACAACAAAATGCTTCTGACATCACAGAACACTGCAGGTCAGACAATGCTATGGACAACAAGAATCACCAACAAAATGCTTCCAGAAATCAAGGAACACTGCAGGTCAACAATGCTTGGACCACAAAACAACCAACAAAATGCTTCCTGAAATCAACAGACACTGCAGTCAGACAATGCTGGACAACAAAAACACCAACAAAATGCTTCCTGAAATGCACAGACACACTGCAGATCAGACAAGCTTGGACAATCAGACTATGCTTTGGACAACAAGAACACCAACAAAATGCTTCCTGAAATCACAGAACACTGCAGACCAACAATGCTTGACAATCAACAATGCTTGACAGCAAGAACACCAACACAATGCTACCTGACTCAAGAACACAGCATATCGACAAAATGCTTGGACAGCAAGAACACCAACAAAATGCTTCCTGAAATTGTATCGTATCGCATCGTATCTTGTCGTGTCGTACGGTATCGTGTCGTATCATACCGTGTCGTGTCGGGTCCTATCGTATCGTATCATGTCGTATCGTGTCGTGTCGTGTGTTATGTGCAGTATACTATTGTAATACGTTTTGTCACAATGCTTTTCTCCGTGTGAAACTCGGGCTGCTCACCCCAGGGAAATCATATTATTATAACCACCACAGCGTCTGTGTGTTTACCCTCCCTAATCACAACCTATCATTCCAGGTCGTTCATTCGTATGTACACAACTTTCAACATTATATATTTTGAAATTGTAGCCAGATGATAAACTCATAAAGGCAGCTTGTTTTCCCCCAAAGTAGAGTTAGTAATTAAATCGAAAAATAAAAGAATGCATAGCAGATGTAAAGATGCAGATCACATCGAACTAGCGTCGAGTCCCCAAAGTATCGTCAAACACATTTAGCCAAAGGGCTTTATAGTATCAAGTATTTTGTCATTAAAAAAAGGTACACTTGGTAATTATCGTCCGTTTTTGTTTTTTGTTTGTTTTTTATTTTTTGTGTTTTCTAGGGGTTGTTGTTTTTGTTTTTGTTGTTGTTGTTGTTTCTTTCAGTGCTGATGTTATTTCGTGATCACCACGTGACCGAGACTTCAAACAAATTTCATAACAATGATACAAAGTTTAACGCGGTGATCGGGAGACCCTGGTATTTGACCTCAACCTATAATTACTGATGAGAATGCAAACTGCATGAAATCGAAGCGATTGGTCAGGAACTGAATCTTTCCCATCACAAGACCTGTTCGGTGTTCCTGACGACCAGCTCCTGTGGGCTTCATCCGCCATTACTGCAGTGAGCCCAGACCTGTCTGGTGTTCCTGACGACCAGCTCCTGTGGGCTTCATCCGCCATTACTGCAGTGAGCCCAGACCTGTTCGGTGTTCCTGACGACCAGCTCCTGTGGGCTTCATCCGCCATTACTGCAGTGAGCCCAGGCTCTGATTAGGGACAGCGGCGGGCTCTGGAGAGCAATTACGTGCCCTTTGATGTCCGTGAGCCTGAGTGTGGAGAGTAATTACGTGCCCTTTGCTGTCCATCAGCCTGAGTGTTTTATGGTTTATCCGCCGCAGTGGGAATTCGTTTACAGCTTAGTCTTTTGTGAAAGACTATCACGTCAGAACTCGGAGGCAAGACTACACTGGCTCACTGGGCTGGCGGCCTGGGGAGGCTAGCTGGCCTTTGGGGACCATTTCAATGCCGACTGTCTTTAAGCCCTCTTGACCGACAGATCTAGCTTGGGTAAATCACTCTCCACTATTATCAGATTCTACCCCAGGTAGTCAGGACAGCAGATTGCCTCCTCTGCTATTCTGATTGTCTGAAACAACTATCAGACATTCATGGTCATTAGCACTATCAGACATTCATGGTCATTAGCATTTAGCTTGTCTCGGTTCTTTGTAAATGGCATGCGGAGTTGTAAGATTAACGTTGCATGCAAAAAGATTAACAGGTGTTTCTTGGCCATTTCACGCGAGCATCTTGCTCGTCTCGGTTTTAGTGAGTTGCACTAGGAGCTGTAAGATTAACGATTCAGAAAAAGATGACTGACTTGTGCGTGACTTAATGAGCTACTAGCATCCGAAAGTACAAACAAAAAATCCTTTTCTTTCAATGATTTTTGTACACCATTCACCTGTTTACTAGATGTTTGGCAGACAGATGGTTTAGATATGGCTTTTTTTGCATTTTAGGCATCATTTGGAAGTACAGATGATTCCTTATGTGGTGTAGCGTATATGGATTTGTCCGAACGCAGTGACGCCTCCTTGAGCTACTGAAACTGAAACTGAAACTGAACTAACAATTCAGAGTCCATAAAACGACACCCTGGCACTTCACTGTCTTTGTCAAATCACACGCACGTGTTCACTTGAAGACGAAACTTCGACGAAAACAGCTGATGTTGACGGCCTAGCTTCGCTCGCACTTTCATTTGAATTGGAGTGGAGTGATGGCCTAGAGGTAACGCGTCCGCCTAGGAAGCGAGAGAATCTGAGCGTGCTGGTTCGAATCACGGCTCAGCCGCCGATATTTTCTCCCCTTCCACTAGACCTTGAGTGGTAGTCTGGGCGCTAGTCAGAAAAATCCACTTCGATAGGAAAAACAAATAAAACTGCACGCAGGAAAAAATACAAAAAAATGGGTGGCGCTGTAGAGTAGCGACGAGCTCTCCCTGGGGAGAGCAGCCCGAATTTCACACAGATGAATCTGTTGTGATAAAAAGAAATACAAATACAAATTGTTACCCTTGCAGGGACTCTGTCCTATTTTTTCCCCTTTTTGTGGGTGCACACGCTTTTTGCTTTGATGAGATGCCTATCTTTTAGTCATGACTGCGAATGAAGTGTGAACTTTAAGATGAAAAGCAATAAGCACTTTCACAAGACTCCACTTGCTGACAGCGTGCAAAACAGAGGAGAACCAATTCCTGTTTCAAAGACTCCCTCTGATTGGCTGAAAACAAGGCTGCTACTCCACGAGTCTTTCACAGACGTCCAATGAAAATCTTTTTTTTCTGCTTCTTTTTTTCCAGCTCCTTTGGCTGTGTTAGGAAGTGGCTGGAAGGGGTTTTATTGTTTAATTTCCAATGTGATTTTGTTTCTGTGTTTGGTAGCAGCTCAGATATGGTTATGTGAAGTTTAAACATACCAAATTAGCTTCATTTAGCAAGAAATTTCAGTGCATACACCTCAGAAAAATAATCACTGAAAAAATTTCTAAAAGCAAAAGCAAAAACAGTCATATGGTGACACCCGTGAGGGTTTTCGGAAACTGAATCACCTATAATCCCAAGTCGTGCCAAAGAACGATTTTCGAAATGCGATGTTCAGCGGTAGAAGCTTGCCTTTAACAATGTCCATGTGGTGATGCTCCTGGCAGACGGGAGATAAGATAAGATAAGATAAGATAAGAAATAACTTTATTATCTCCAACTGGAGAAATTTGGTCAGGTGCATTATCACAACATAGACAAGTAAACAACATGGGGACCATAACTGTAAAAGCCAACAACAGCCCCTACAAATATTACGAAGATACAAATGTAAAAAATATCACATACATCGTTTCATACATACATCCACACACTGCAGGTAATAACTAGTATTCTTAATGTAAAAACAGAAAGAATTAAGAAACATTATTTGAATATAATTATAAACATAGCCTACTATACTGCACATTGATTATAATGGACAGATAAGATAAGAATAAAGATGAATTGCGGAAAACCACAACCAGATAATCAGCACACACCCGCACCCCCCCCCCCCTCCCCCTCCCACAACCCACCCCACACGCGGATAACTTGATTAAACAAGAGTAATCAACATATGTTCTCAAATAAAAGCATTTCACATACTCGCTTTTTAAAAGCATTGCAATTAATTATTACATCGTAATTATTAAACAGAAATATATTTAGAATATGGACGTTAGCATTAGACATATTCCATTGTACATTCATCCTGCATATTGCACATTATTCTTCCTACATATTGCACATTCATTATAACCAATTGTATCGTTTTAAGCTCAGTAAACACACACACACACACACACACACACACACCACACACACACACACACACACACACACCCCACACACCACAAGTAGAACAAGGAAACAGCCTATCATGCACGGACTTTCACACGTCCTCACATGAGAGTGCGCGCGCGCGCCACACACACACCAAAAAACACACACACACACAGATTTCTCAAGAATTTAAAAGGTGGATTGAACTTGGAATAAAAGTCTTCAGAGCTCTGGATTTCAACTTAAAAGTTCTGTAGCGTCGTCCTGAGGGCAATAGCTCTTTAATACTTTGCTAAAAATATGGGTGTCGTCAGTGCTATCTGCCTGCTTTTTTTAAACCACTCGACTTTCACACAGCTCTTGCATACTAGCTTGTTTCACTCCCACAATTTTACTGCATACACTCATGACATCGTTCAAAACACACTTACTCCTCACTCCCAAACTTCCATACCAGCACATAAATGAAACTGTGAGCACGGACTCGATACAACATCGATAATAACTTTGAAGAATATTTGAATTTATACCAACATTTCTAAGCTTCTGTAAATAAAAAAATTCTAGATTGACATTTCTTATGAATCGAATCAACATTTCTGTCAAAAGTCAGCTTATTGTCTAAGATGGTCCCTAAATATCTATATTCATTGACCCTCTCCACTGTTTGACTATCAATAACAAGGTTAGCTACAGGCAAGGGGTCTTTCCGAAAATCTATTAACATTTCTTTTGTTTTCAATATATTGAGATCCAGATAGTTTTTCCTCACACCAGGAACAGAACTTTTTTATTTCACTGAAATAAATAGTATCAGAGTTGGACAGATCTTCAATTGCTGAATCATCAGAATATTTTATGACAGGAGTTTCCTCCGTGCCTCTGCAGTCATTTGTGTACAGTGTAAAAAGAACAGAGGACAGCACTGTACCTTGGGGTGCACCAGTAGAAGTAGATTTTAGAGAAGAGTGGGCAGAATGAAAGCGGACGGACTGAGTTCTATTGAGAAGAAAACTTACTATCCATTGAGTAAGCTTCGGATCAACATCCATGCCTAGCAGTTTGAGGGCAAGGAGATGAGGTTGTATTGTGTTAAAAGCAGAAGAGA
Organism: Babylonia areolata; assembly: GCF_041734735.1. Lineage (NCBI taxonomy): Eukaryota > Metazoa > Mollusca > Gastropoda > Neogastropoda > Buccinidae > Babylonia > Babylonia areolata. The sequence goes on along the minus strand of NC_134881.1, from coordinate 38,848,353 downwards.
AGTCAACAAAAAGGATACGAACAAAAGATCCCGTGTTATTCAAATGAAGGAAAGCATTATGAAGGAGAGTTAGGATAGCATCGTCAGTACTTTTGTGTGCTTTATAAGCAAACTGAAGAGAGTCGAGCTGCTGTTCAGTGAAAGAAAGAAGATGTCGGAGAATAATTTTTTCAAAGCATTTCATCACTACTGAAGTCAGGGCAACAGGACGGTAATCATTTAGTGCGGCTGGGTTCTTTTTCTTGGGGATAGGACAGATAGTAGATTTTTCCAGATGCTGGGGACAGAGCAGTCCTTCAGAGACCAGTTGAAAATTTTACAGAACACGTCACACAACTGGGAAGCACATGTTTTCAGTAATTTTCCGCAGATATTGTCGGGGCCAATTGCCTTTGTGACATTCAGTTTTAAAAATAAAGATTCAACAACTTTTGCATCGATCTCAAAGTCTTCACCTGTGTTCCTATCTTTGATCTTTTCCTGCAACTGTGAGATAACACTATCCAGTTCCCTTCCCAGATCATTCCTTTCAAAGCGACAGTAGAAATCATTCAGTTTATTTGAAAAATCAATCTTTTTATCCTTTTTCGTTTTAAAAGCTACTGTTTTCCTTTTCGTTTCTCCAGTGATAATTTTTAACCCATCCCTTGCATCTGCCATTTTTCCTGTCCTGAAACTGTTGCTCTACTTTTGATTTGAATTCCCTCTGTCCCCTTCGTAATTCACCTCTAAGCTTCTTTTGTATCAGTTTCCTATCCTTCTTGTTCCCTGACTGAAACGCTACCTTTTCTCGTTTAAAATTGTTTTGAGAGACTTTGAGATCCATGGTTTGTTGTTGGGGAAAAGTTTAATTATTTTTGTCGGAATTATCATGTCTTCACAGAAACTGATATAAGATGTAACAACATCAGCTGCTTCATGAACATTCTCACATGGGTCAGTCAACACACTCCAATCAGTACAATCAAAACATCCTCTCAGTTCATCCACACTCTCTGACGTCCAAACTTTCACACTCTTTTTCACAGTCGGCTCTGTCTGTATCTTTGGTCTGTAGGCTGGGATTAAATGAACAACATCATGATCAGATACACCCACTGGTGCAAGGGGAACAGATTTGTAGGCATTTGGAATGTTCCCATAACACAGATCGATTGTCTTGTCCAGTCGGGTCCGGCAGGTAACATATTGTTCAAAAGAAGGTAAATCACAGTGATTAAAATCTCCAACAATAAAACACGGGGCGTCGGCAGAGATGAGTTGAAGGTCGCGAACAACACCTGCGATCGTCCTTCCTGCACGTGCAGCAGATGCCTGGTCAAAGACTGGAGCGTACACAACGGTCAAAAAAAATACGGCCGAACTCACGTGGCAGGTATCGAGGCCTCAGCGACACTGATATGAGTTCAAGTTCCTGTGTACACAGTTGCTTCTTCACACACACATTCGCACTGTCGCACCATTTCTCACTGACATACAGGCACACCCCACCACACATTTTCTTCGCCACTTTCTTGCAGTCTCTGTTCATTCTGTACGGAGTGTTAAAACCATCAATCGCAACACATTCATTCGACACTTTCTCACTAAACCAGGTTTCGGTAAAACAAAGCACACACAAGTTCCTAAAATCATTATAAATCGACAGTTTGCTCGTACTTCATCTATATTACAGTTTCTGCCGTTTGGGTTAAGAGATCTGACATTGGATAAAATCATAGATGGCAGTGGGGCTTAGTGTTATTTTTTTTCTGTCTTCTCTTCACGCCTCCTCTCTTTCCTCTCTTTCGTGCTTTCTTTCTCTCACCTTCTCTTTCATTCTCTTGATCATCACAAATAAGATCCCGAGGTAAAAGTTGCTCAGTAAAAGCGGATGGATCACGCACTGACCGAGAAACTGAGAAGAAAATCACGTCGTAATGTAGGGCGCCTGTACCTCCTCGCTGTCCGCCATTAAAACCACACGGTGACACAAAAAACACCACAAACACCAGTCCGGAATACAGCCAGCACCACCACAAACACCCTCACAACTGTCACACTCTTCATCTTTAACACCTTGCACACCACTTTGAAACAATATAAAAGCACAAGGACAGGGCGAGGACAGCAAAATCATGAATGAAACACAGAGCACAAACACCTGCGTGTCGCCCCCTCGCGAAGCGCCACCAATGCACGAACACATGAGTGTGTGTGTGTGTGTGTGTGTGTGAGTAGAGAGAGAATGGTGTACATATGTGTGTGTGTGTGTGTGTGTGTGGTGTGTATGTGTGTGTGTGTGTGTGTGTGTGTGTGTGGTGTGTGTGTGTGTGAGAGAGAGAGAGAGAGAGAGAGAGAACGAACGAACGAACGAACTAACGAACGAATGTTTTATTCAGATAAGGCCAGAGCCCCTTACTAAAGGGGGGATTCACTGATAAATGATAAGGAGAAAATGACATGACATGACACAGTAAATCGATAATTCAAATCAACCAAAATAATTAACACAAATATGCAACACCATTCACAAGGTAACTGTATGTAATCTCTTCAATGCTTCGTTTATATATGTGGCTAAGTTATACAGAATACATTCGTGTCTTGAAGACATGAGTAAACTAAACCTAAAATTAGACGGATCTCTATAATATTTTGGTTGGATCCGTCTTGGTCTAAGGTCACTCAAAGCAGGACAACAACAACAAAAGATGGAGTTCGTCTTCCTCACCCAGATTGCATGAACGGTATGTATGCATAGGTTTATTTAAAACACTATATCTGAAACAATGAGAAGCAAAATTAGAAATACCAAATCTAAATTTTGTCAGTGAACATTTTCATATATCTGTTCAATCCTAACTCAGTGTATGGTTCAATCACATGCGATGTTATAAAAAGTCTAAACTGTGCAAATCTATTAGCAGTATGATCGTGCCAGTCTTGCCACCTGCAGTCAATAATACGTTGTCTGAAACACTTTAATAAACCTGAATATCTTCACCCCCCTGATTAACCCATACAAATCCAAAACCATAAGAATTTAAACACTGACGAACATTCGTTGCCCATGTCTTCCTACCATTATTATCTAAACAATATAAAGTCCTATAAGCTTAAATGGAAATCTGTTTTCATTCATTCTAGTCATTTTCAGCCAATATTTAATACATTTAGTATGTGGATTGAGAGAGAAAGAGACACAGACAGAGACACGTAGAGACAGAGAAGTGGGAAAGGTACAGAGGCAAAGGCATGGAAGGAAGGGAGGGAAGGAAGGAAGGAAGGGAATGAATGAATGAATCTTAATGGGATGATTTAGAGGACGAGGATATCGTCTACCCTTTAAGGACTGTGACTGTGGGGCCACGTGATCAGTCCTCTGAGGGAGACAGCCACGTGATCAGTCTCGGAGGGAGACAGCCATGTGATCAGTCTCTGGGGGAGACAGCGACGTGATCAGTCTCTGAGGGAGACAGCCGATCATGTATCCAGATGCCTGACGTGGCGACAGTGTCCGCCCCCCTGCGGACAATGTCGGGTAGCTTCACAATAATGGCACTGAACTGCCGTAACCCGTGACCTCTGATCCAGGGTGGAAAGTTCGGGTGGCAGTCTGTAACAGGATCCAGCTCCTTTGGTGTGGTCAGTCATGTCACACACACACACACACACACTCACAAGTTTCAAGTTTCAAGTTTTAATTACCTTTCACTCCTATTGGAGTATGGAGGATTACTGCAAAATACTCTTTTCGTGCCCATAACAAACATTTCCAAATACACAACAATGGCACATAAAAGTTGAGAAAAACACAAATGTCTTTTAACTCCAAAAGTATAACTAGGCAACATTTGCAAATCTAATCATCTTACTTACAGCTAAAATGACTTTTTGCCTCCTTTGAGCATATTACAAAAATTAAAAACCGATTTTGGAGACAAATATTTTTTTGGAACATATCTATTTCGTAACTGATCATAATTGGGACATTCCATTATAAAATGAAACTCATCACCAATCACAGACATGTTACAAACCTTACAAAACCGTAACTCTCGTGGTATGCCTTTGTGTCTCCCTGTTTCTATTTCCAGCTTATGATTACTACTTCGAAATCTGGAAGAAGCTGATAACATAATTATCAGGCATTTGACTTATATATTTTTCTCTACCAAATCCACTTTTGAAATTTCTATAAAACAAACATTTACTACTCGCCTCTAGAGCATGTCTCCATAGATTTTGAAAACTATCTCTCAAAGCAATGTTGACATTCTTGCAGAAAGATTCCCTCTCCAAGAAGAATTGAGCATCCCCAAACACAGTCACACACACACACACACACACACAGAGAGAGAGGAGAACGAACGTACGAACGAAGTTTTTTTTTTATTGAGGGAAGTGGAATAAGCATACATGGCTTTTTTTTCATCCAGCCCCCTGGGGCATATGGAAATTGAGAAATGAATCAAACATCCACAAAGTAGCAAAGAGATGAAGAAATAAAGACATGACATTCACAGTGCACATTTAAACACACACACAGAGAGAGATTACGTCATTCATCTACGAAAAAGGACAAAAATCCGAAAATCCGGATATTTCTGTTTTATTGTATGAATGCGGTTTATTTATCCATTTATTGATTCATCTATATATTTAGTTGCCCATCTCATCTATCAATCAATCCATATATCGAAGTGGCGGAAAATCAGTTTCCAACGTTCGCATCACAATTCGCCTTCACATACACACTCAGCCGTGTCGAAATCTGGCCTTGATTAAAAACTTTAATCCCCTCTCTCACCTCCGTCTTTCCATCCATTGTATTGTATTGTTTATGATTTACTGAGTTGTCTTTCTTCCCTCCCGGTCAGAGATTATCTCCATCCAAGATTCAGCGCGATAAAAAATGTATAAATACGTTATCTGTCATGATAATGATTATACTTTAATAATTATATTTTGATTTGTTACATTTGATTGACTGATTTCTTTTTTCTTCTTCTTTTCGTCACTTCCAGGCGACGTTCTTGAAGTGGAATGACGCCACCTGGGACGTAGAATTGACGTCAAGTTTCCTTGACTGCGTCATTCTTCTGTCCCTACTGCGAGATATACATGGCGCCACTACCTTCCATCTTGGTTCTTATTTCGCTGGCAGGTAGGTAGTGTACAAGATACAAGCAGGTTGATACGTTTGTGTGTGGACATAGAACCCAACTTCTCTGTCTGTCTGTCCTCTCTCTCTCCTGTGTATTTGTATGGCCGCTGGCGCGCCAGTATATGGAGTGCAGGTGTGAGCATTTGTGTCTGTGTCTGTGTGACTTGCGGCTTGCGCCAGAAATGACAAACAAGGGCCCGCCAGGCCGTCAACTCACTTGATTGGTTAGTTTTTTTATGCCCCCAAACCTCGTTTGATTGGAAAAGTATTTTAAAATTTGGGAACACCCGGGGGTTTTGTGGTCGGTGGTCTAAATATAGCTTTCCCACAGGGGCGAAAAGGAGTTAGGGAATTATTTGGGGGAATGGGGTTTCGTGGTCTTTTGATTAATTACGTATACTTTTGTCTTTTGCGCTTTCCCCTTTTTGTCTTCATCTCCCGGGCCCTTTCACGGCATTTTACGCCCCGGGGGGGAAAAAAAACCCGTTGTAAAATTTTGACTGCTTTTCAACTTTTTGGGAAGCTTCTTTAAGAGGGACCATTTTCCCAAATGTTAGGGTAAGTGGTAGTGTTTATAACTTTGGATGTTTTGGGAAATTAAAAATTTTTTTTATAACTTGTTTTATTTTAGGGGGTTTTTTAACTGCTGTAGGTTTTTGGGTTTTTTGTTTTTTTCAGCCATTGTTCTTTCCAGTCACTGAAAAAAAAAAAAAATGAGAAAAAAAAAAAAGAAAAAAAAAAAGAAAAAAAAAAAAAAAAGAAAGTAGCAATTGGGTTTTTATATACATTTAAATGTTAAATCAGGGTCCCCAAATTTTTCCACATTTTTTCGGGACTTATTTTTTTAAGAAATAAATTCATTTTTTTTAGAATTTTTAAAGGGCCCAAACATGTATGTTTGGCTTTTACTTTCATGACACTTTTTAGAAACAAAAAGAAACAAAAGTAATATAATAAATGACATTTTTGGTAAAAATTAGAAAAAAAAAAAACCATGTAACTATGCAATTTATACATAAATGAGAATCAGTTATTTTCTGTTTGTTGATAATTTTCAATCAGAATTTTTTCTGTTTTGTTTTTTCTTTATTCTTTTTATTGAAACCCCATTCACAATGCAGCTTTTAAACTTTAAAACCCCACATTGAACCATACTCAAAGCAGGATTAAAATCAAACTAAAAAAACCCATGTTTTGAAGTGTTTTTTCCCTGCCCGTTTCGGGTGTTTGTTTTGGGGGGCATGTTGTGGTTTGTTTTTTTTGGGTTTTTGGTAAGTTTTAAAAAAATACCCTAAATAATTTTTAAAAATGTGTTTTTGTTGGGGGCCTTTCCCCAAAAAAAAATGGGCTAGGGCCCTGCATATTTTTTTTGGGTTTAAAAAAATGTTTTTCCAAAAGGGAAAAACCCCCTTTCTTTTTAAGTGAACCCGGGGTTTTTGAAAAAAAGGCATATGCAAAACCAAGAAAAAGGGAAAATGTTTTGTTTTGAGGCCCAAAAGGGAAAAAGAAACATGAAAAAGGGGAAATCCGCTGCATTTAAAAAATTTTCCCAAGCCAGATACATGCAGTTTTGGGCCCGGGGACTGTTTTTTTTTTTTTAAAAGGGCAAAAGTAGTAGTTTGCAGGGAAGGTTTTTGGAAAATTTTCACCCCAACAAAATCATAGGAAAAGGGATTTGAAACTTTGTGCGGGTTTGCACCAAGATATCATTTTCCCCAAGTACCCTTTTCGGGTTTTGAAAAATTAGGATGGTGACTTTAAAATAAATTTTTCATTTAATGAACTGCATCCCAAAACTTTTTTGGGGAAAAAAAAAAAAGAAACACGGGTTTTTTATATTTTTCCAGCCAGGCTGTTTTAACATTTTTTTAAAGCCCACTCCATTCCCCTTCTCAATAATTCTTTCCTTTTTTCAGATTTTTTTAAATATGATAAAAATTTTTATTTTCTTCCATCTTTGGGTTCACATTTATGTAAACATCTTTCACAAGAAATATTTTTATGAGTGATTCTAAAACCACATTGGTACAACGGGATTTGAGAAATGTTCAAGAGGGAAATTGTTCTTTTGATATCACGGGCCCGCTGTTTTTAAAAAAAAATAAAGAATCTTAAAACCCACATTTCATACTTAAAAAGAAATTTTTTTTGTCAAAAGAAATTATAAAAACTGTATAACATGTGGGACTTGGTTTTCAAAAACAAAAACAAAACAAAAAAAAAACCCACCTCAATTTTGTACCGTAAATACAAAAATGATTCTTGTGTCAGAGAGATGTCAAAAATTGAATCATTAATTTTTTTGCAAAATTCCCTTGAAAGGGGGTTTTTAGAGTACCCACAACATTTTGCCAGAGAGCAAAAAGTGGTTTGAATTTTGCCTTCCCGGTCCCAGGATATTTCCCTGATGTTGACCAAGTCCAAAAATTTGGGAACATTCAAGGAATCATAGGGGAACGGGCCCTGAAGGGGAATAAATAAAAGAGTTTGGTATTTTTACTTTTATGTTCAATCCCAGAAAGGTTTTTGTTAGTTTTATGGGGAAACAGTATTTCATGTTAATAAAAAAAAAATGTACTGTTTTCAATAAAATTTTGTTTATGTTGGGGTTTAAATTGTTTTGGCCAAAAAATTCCAAGAAGTCATTTTTTGTTTACCCCCCACCCCGACGAATACAGTATTTTTTGGGTTTTCTTCTGAATGGGTCATTATTTCTGTACGGTTTGTACTCATTGCAAAAAATTCTTTTTCCTGTGGGTACTCACACATGGCATGAAATTGAATTTCTTATGGGGGGAAAACTTTAAAGGGTAACCTCTCTCTCCCCTCTCTTCTCTCTCTATATATATATATTTTAAAATATATATTTTTAATGTGTAGTTTGTTGTTTGTGTGTGTGTGGGGTGTGTGTGGGAAAGAAGTTGTGCAGTATTTGATCTTCACTTTTGGAAAAGAAGGGAAAAACATGGTATTAGGTAGGGTTTTTGTTTTTTTTTTTCTTCTAATTTCCCTTTTATAGTGTTTCTTGCTGGGGATTTAAAGGTTTGACAAAACTTAGAGGCATGCAGGTTAAAAATTACAAAAATGATTTTAAAGTTTTTTTACAAAACCCAAAAAAGCAAAAAGGGTTACTATTATTTTTTTTAATTTTATCCCCCATTTTTTAACTTTATGTTTATGATTATATAAAAAAAAAAATTTTTAAAGGGCGGGTGTTAAGCATTTTTTTATAAATTGTGTTTGAAATTTCCCCTTAAACCCCATGACTGGTTAGCTTAAAGGAAAAAAACATCCAGATTTTCAGTTTTTTTTTCCCAAACCCCACTGATGCTGGGGGGTTTTTCCGCAAAGTTTTTTTATTTTTTATTTTTACTATAAAGAAATTTGGTCTAAAAAAAAAACAACAAAAAAAATAAAAAAAAACAAAAAAAACCCCAACTTAATCTTGTGTGAATGTGGGGTGCACGGGAGAAATGTGGAGGAGAGGGGCCGTTTTAGGGTAAAAGGCCCTTGGAGAATGGTTTTTCCTTCACTGCAATGGCTGGCGACAGGGAAAGGGAAAAAAAAGACCCCTGCTCGGAGGGTTTTATGTGTGGGTGTGCCCACACCGGATAGTCCCGGGGCTGGAAGAAAGGCACGATTTTTTCAGTAAAAAGACGGGTTTTTGGGTGACCATTTTGGGCCGGGGTTTCCCTTGGTTTCAGGGGGTCAACGGTACAAAACTTTTTTTGGCTCTCCCAAACGCCCCGGCAAACCACTGGGTTTTGGTCCCCATGGCCCTTACTGACCACCCTGTTTTAAATTGTATTGTGATATTTTGGGGGTGGAGGTTCCAGAAGACCTTCTGCAGGGCGGGGCTCCATACACAGGTCCCTTTTGGGGGAATAGAAAATCTGGATAAACCAAAGTAAAAAGTTAGCACCCCCCCTCCTTCAGGCCACCCCCACAAATGTACAAAAAAAATTTCCCGGGAAAATCCCCCCTCCAGATTTTTGGCACCCAATTTTTTGTGGGGGTGATTGTGGTGTGTTTTGCTGTGTTTGCTGCACTGTGGCCCTATTTGGAAAATTTTAAACTGGACCTAAGGCTGATGAGGGGCATCTTACTGAAACACCCATCGAGGTCCCCGAGCGGTTTCTGAAAAAAGAGTCCTAATCAGGGGTTTTCCAGGGCCCAAAAGATCTTGATGTGTCCATAAGAAAAAACCCTTTTTCCCCATGAAGACACGGAACATTAAATGGATAAAATCCCAGCAACCAATCAGTACAATGTGACAAAAACCCCCAAACAGCAAGGCGGGAATTAAGACGCAAAAAAAAAACAAAACCCTCTTTCCCCAAACCCCAAGCAAGCAACTTTTTCCCCAATTAGAGATGATCAGACGCCCCAAAAAAACAAAATTTGGTTTCCCCATCGGGGCAGCAGTACCCACAAGCCAGCCACTGGGGATAAGAACAAAAAAACCCCAGAAAAGCATTTCACAGACCTCACATAACCACACTAATCTATTTTCTAAAAAAAACTTCACTCAGTCAGTTTTTCCCCTCTTTGAAAAAAAATGGAAGGCCTTTTACTGGGGAAAAAAATTTAGGGGTAAAAGGAAGGCTTGGGGCAAACAAAAAACTAAAAAACCCCAGTTGAGATCCCAAAAACACAAAAGAAAATAAGCCCAAAAAACTGTGTTTGTCAAAAACTGGGGAGGGGTTTTCCTGTTTTTCCCAATTTGCCCCTCATAAAAACACCCCCAATTAAGCAAAAAAAAAGAAATGTAAATTAAAAGCCCAAAAGAGTTCAAAAATAAAACCCAGATTTTACTGAAAAAAAAAGGGAAAGGGTGGAAAAAGGGTTTCCCAAAAATTTTTTTATACTCAAGCAAGGGGAAACCCCAAAAGGGAAAAAAAGTTTTCTTATTAACAAATTTTTATTGTCACTTTTCGGGGAAAACCCAAAATAGTTAAAAATCGTATTGGGCCCATGAAATCACAAGGCCCCTGCAAGATGGGGCTTTTGATTTTTTCCTTCTTTATAAAACATGTGGGTTAAAAATTTGGAAAACGGGGAACTGGACGTGAATTTTGTTTTGAGCAAAAGGGCCCACTGTTTGAAATGGCCATTTGAACATTTTCTAGGGGGTTTTTACTTTGATTTTTTTGTGGAAAAATTTACAAGGTTCATGATGCTAAAATTTATTCTCGATGAAATAAGAGCGGGACATAACACATATTAAACAGAGACATGAGGGGCACTAAAAAAAGTTTTTCCCAAAAACATTAAGAAGCAGTTAAAAAATATCATGAGCCAGGGAGATAAAAGCGATGAAAAAAAGTTTTTCCCTGTGGGTAAAAGGTTTTTAAAAAAAATCATAAGACAACCCAATAATTTTTTACAAACATGCAGGTGATACGAAAGTTTAATTAGAAAATGAAGATTTTTTTTTTGTGTTTCAGAATGATTTCCAAAGGAAAATTTGTTAAGATGTGCAAAAAAAACAGTGTTGATTTTATTTTCCCCAAAATGGGGACAACACAATACACATATTTATTAAACCAAAATGTTTTGTTCTAGATGATATCAAGAAGCCCTTCCTGTTGGGAAAGGGCCATTTCCAATAAAAAAGATTTCAAAAAAACTCTGAAAAAATTTTTTTTCAGTGCCTTTAAAAAATGCCTGTGGGAGTTTTTTTTGGCACCAAAGGTGTTTATGAGGATTTAGCAATTTTTTTATAATTTCCTGGGTGAAGGGCCCTTTTAACAAGCCCCCCGAAAAGAGAAATTTTATTGTTCTTTGGGATGTTGACAAGGCCCGGCGGCAAAAAAAATAAAAGGAAAAATTTTTAAATCGGGGGAAAGATCGGAAAAATGTCGAAAAATGAATGCAAAATTTATGCCTGTTTAAAAAATTTTTGAGATGGGGCGGGTGAATCAAAATTTTTTTACACTTTTCAGTCTGCTTTAGCTTGGGGAAATAAAATTACCAACTTCCAGGGGTACTTTCAGATAATTATTGCAAAGGAAATTTAAAAAAAAATCTGGGCTGTGTTTTTAGAATAGGATCTTTGCAAATTCCCAAATTTTGTTTGCAGAGGCCCCTTTTCCCGGGTTTTTGAAAGGGTGTATTTTTAAAGAAACAAAAAAGAAAGGTTGATGACCTCCTGGGGATGTTATTTAAAAATTGCTAGAGGGCCCAAAACTATTTATCAGTTCTTAAAATAGAAAGGGGGAAAAGTCACTAATTTGGAACGTGAAAAAAAGAAATTGGCACCAAAAAAGCCAACAAAAGTGGCGGCATAGAGAAAAATGAAATTGAAGGGGAATGGAAGGTGCCTTTTTCTTCAGAGCCTGGTCGCTTACACTTGTGAAGAAAAAACAGCTGTGGCCCGGGGAGCTGCAGATTAGTATGTGATTCTGTAAGTTTGGTTCATATGTATTTATGTACTTGTCCTGACTTTTTGACCAAAAGTTTTAACATGCAAGACATCCATTTCAGTCCATATGATTTAAAAAATACAAAAACAGTATGAAGTGAAACGAGACCTGGTAATTCTGATGAAAAACCCCACAAATTCTTTTTAATCGGTATTTTGCTATCAAAACAGGCTGGAAGAAACCCCGTTTTGACAGAGTTTAGCAAATTAAAGCTAATGAAAGAGTGGCCCCCCTTTAAAACATTTTGTTTTTACAAAAGCATTGATGATGTCAGTATTTTCCGAGAGGTCCGGGGATCGTTTAAAGGATGTACTAACCCAAATTTGGTTTTGGGCAGGGTAAAGGGTAAACAAAAAGGGTTTTGGGGATAAAAAGTTTTTTATAAAAAAGACCCCAAATTTTTCCCTTTGAATTTTTAAAATTTGAAAAAAGCCTCGCTTCCCTACCCGCAAAAAGAAAAAAGTAATTTTAAAAATTCCGGGCTGAAACTTTGAAAACCCCCATCTGAAAGACCCAAAAAAACATGTGGAACAAAACTTTATTTAGTAAACCCGTGGAAGTATGTACATGGGTTTCCTTAGTATGATGAAAAAAACAAAAAATCCCGAAAATTTCTCTGGTTTAACGCACAAAATTGGGGAAATGCCTGGGTACAGTTTCCCCTGTGATGCAAGTTTTTCAAGGTGTGAACCACAAAATGACCATGGCCATTATGGGCTGTCCAGATGTCAGAAATCAACCCGTAAAAAAAAATTTCCCTTTAAAATTTTTTAATAAAAAAACTTTGGCAAAAGACGGTTCCCCGTATTTCTCATGATAAAAGGGAAAAATTTACATACATTACCCTTTCTGATGACAGTGTTTGTTCCCATTTCTCATTACTTACTTATTAAAAGGACTGACATTTAAGGTTTATGATTGTTTAGAGTTCTACCCGTGCAAAAAGGGATCCCCGAAAGAATTATGTCTGAGTGTATGAGCCACCACTTTCATTTTTTTTGTAGAGAAAAGTCCATCTAAAAAAATTTTCCTATTAAAAAAAAACATTGTCATTCCAGGTTTTTGGGTTTTAAAAAAATTTTTTCACAGTAATTTTTCTTTAGTGAATCTATACCCCCAGATTATTACAAATTTTTCGGTTTTAATGTGATAGAGTCCATCTAGAAAACTGCTTTAAAGGGGTTCAAGTTTTGTGACAAAATAGGGCAACTAAGACAAGTTCCCTCAAGTTTAGTTTTTTATGAAATCTATTTGGGTACATTTATTTTTTGCCATCTTTTTTTATCCTTTAATTAAATTTTCCCTAGCATTTTCAGCTGATTGATCATTTTTGGCTAATGTTGTTAAAAAAGTGGGTTTGGGTGTGGATTTTCCATAATTTTTCTTCTGTGGTCCAGTTCTTAAAAACTGATTTTGTTTATTTAAAATTGTAAAATGGCACTGACTGTTAAAACACACACACAAAACCCCACCCTTTCACAGATATATTTTTAATATTTAAATATATATATATTTAATATATATCATTTATATAATATTATATATAAAATTAAAATCGCATAAATTTTTTTTAAAATTTAAAAAATGTAGGAAAGTAAGTTTTTTTTTTTTTTTAAGCTATATATGTTTGACTACCCCATTTCAAACACAACACACCAATAAAATTTTTTTTTTGTTTCCCTATATATTCTTCACACACACACACACACACACACACACACACACACACACACACACACACCAATATTTTTCTGTGTTTTGTTTGGGGGGGTTTTGTTGGTTTTGTGTGGAAGACTTTTATATGTTATATTTTAAATTTTTTGGTGTGTTTTTTTATGTGGTATGTGCAAAATGGGTTTGTATGTGGTATGTGATTTTTATATATAACCCTTTTTTTTTTTTTTTAAATGCTTTTTTACATTTATTTTCTTTTTTTAATTTTAAAATTTGATCATTTTCCCTTTTTTTAAGCAGCAATGCAAAAAGTTTTTGGGGCATGGTGTTTTGTATAGCTTTTGGGTGGGTGGAGTGAGGGTTGGGAGTGTTCATGTTATTATGCTCCCTTTTTTTCACAATCCAAAAGACTGGGGTTTGGGTTTCCCCGAGGTAAGGGTGGGGGGTGGAAGTGGGAATGGTAAGGGGTTTTAGGGAAAGAGGGTGGAAAAAAAAGCAGTGTGTGTGTGTATTATGAGGGGTTTTAATTTATTTCGTTTTTAAGTAATTTTTAAATTTTCTCATGACTTACGGTTTTAGTCCACAATCTATATTTCATCATAACGTTTGCTCATTTAGGTCCAACTGTGAATGTTTGTACCTTGGTAAAGACAATAACCAGTCTTTAGTATAACTAATGTTCATGTACTTCACTTTGCTCTCATCTGATTTTGTATAATGTGAACACATTCCTTGCATACATTTCATAATGTACTTCACAACTTGTCTATATTTGAGAGGATGTTTTCATGTCTTCAGTGCACTGGATATGCAGTGTGATGTTGTATTGTTAATAATTGTATTACTATTTCTCTGCATTTAAGTGAAATATAATTGTGTACTAGACAAGTGATCAACCACAGTTTTTGACATAAAATTGATTAAGGATTATGAAAGGTGCATTATTATGTATCTGGTGTAACACACAATTATAGATGAGAAATACATTGTACTGCTTCTGGCTGGATACAAAACATTTTGTGTACTTTGTTATACGTCACACCTGGTCTTGTATCCAGATGTATGCTGAACACAAAACGTACCAGCCATAGGAATATCCACAGCAGTTTGTTAAAACAGACAATGCCACAGGTATGTCTGGCAAGTTTACTGGCCCTAAATTGTTAGGAATTAAAATCTGTGAAATGATTTTGCAGATTGTTAGTTTTATTCTTGAGTTTCTGACTGATCTGTATTGACTATTGTTAACTGACAACATTTGAAAACACAGCTTTTAAAAGTATTTGAAAGCAGTTCTAATGACTTCTTTGAAAACTGTAATGTAACTGCAAATAAACTGTGTGTACACTGTATTTAAGTGCTGGTCTTTCTCAAAATGCATGTAATTAAACATTTATGTGCAATTTCTGCTGGTGTATATGTGTGTACACTGTATTCAAGTGCAGATTTGTCTCAAAATGGCACGTAAATAAACTTATATGTGCAATTTCCGCTGTGTCTAGTGTTATTTTCAACTACATGTAAATAGACTTGTCCCTTTGTCTTTCTTTTTCACTTCTGAAATGCAGTCAGTATCAATCACTAAGTGATTTACAGGTCTGCCACAGAAAAAAATATTTTGCCTTCCCTCTTTCTGTGTGTGTGTGTGTGTGTGTGTGTGTGTGTGAGAGAGAGAGAGAGAAGACAAGACAAGACAAGACAAAAGTCTTTCTTTTCAAGGATAATAGATAAGCACTGGCACTTTTTTTTCATCCAGTCCCCGCCCTGAAACAGGGTCTACACTACACAATACTACATTATATATGTCATTGTATGCACTACACAATGCTACTTAAAGTCATAGCAAGCATACACAATACTACTGAAAGGCATAAGCATGGTAATAAGATACACACACGCGCGCGCACGCGCATGCACACACACAGGACACACAGGCACAATCATGGTATTAATAAACTACATAGGAAAAAAACCCCATAGAAAACGCACACACGCACACACATTCTCTCTCTCTCTCTCTCTCTCTCTCTCTCTCTCTCTCTCTCTCTCTCTCTCTTACGCACATACAAACACACATACACATGAGCATATACATTGTGTATGTTATCGAATACTAATGTGAATATGAAACAGTTTATTACAGATAGCCAAAAAGGGGGGTAGGATGCTCATTGCCAAGAAAGCATAATTCAACAAATACAATATAGTATATGAAAACAATAATGCCACAGGAGAGAGATAGAGTGAGAGACTCACAGAGAGAGGAGGGGGGAGGGGGAATAAAACAATAGCTAATGGACAGATAACCTCATATTACATGGAACAGCAGGTCAAACAAAGTAACATGCACTGTAGTCATCAACACACACACACACACACACACACACACACACGTGCATTTTTTGTGAAACTGGGGATGGAGCGAACCTTTGAGCTGAATTTATTATGCTAAAGTGCGATTATTCTCTGACAAAAATCTGAGTTAGTGAAAAAAAAAAAAATCCCAGGATTGGAAAAAAACAAAAACAAAAACAAAAAACCCCAACCCCAGTAGTATACACTATGCCAGATTTAAACAAGGGTCTGTTCACAACAAGTGATCCAAAAGCACATAAATGCACACTGATTATGAGGGCAAAAGGCTTTTAGCCTATAGCCAAACATTTCTGTGATTCTGTGAAAACAAACGACAACTGACGGAGGTTTGCACTTGCGGTTTGTTGACTGGTTGCAAGGCCATCACACCATCGATCGCCTCAAAGAAATAAAAGCAGAGAGAGGGAGCGGCCGAAAGTCTAACATGAAAGGTAGAGCACGATGCTTTGCAAATCAAACAAATATCGGCATCATTTCCAAACCAACATTGCGCAAATTTCTTCAAAACGGAACAGAGTCTCTGTGGGCCTTTCCAAATACAATAGACTGAGCAACACACTAGACGCCACGTTCTTGGCATCAGAGATCTTTTCCCATCCCTCTTGGCAGCCTCTGTGCGTGTGCGTGTGTGTATGTGTGTGTTTGTGTGGATGTGTGGGTCTGTGTTTTTGAGTGCGTTTGTGAATGCGCGAGAGTGTAAGTGTACACAAGTGTCAGGAGAGATCTGTGTACGGGTGTGTGTGTATATATATATATATATATATATATATATATATATATATCTTTGTATATATGTGTGGGGGTTGGGGGTGGGAGATATGGGCGTATATGTGTGTGCTTGTACAAGTAAGTGTTCATCTCTGTGAGTGTGTGTTTGCGTGCGTGTGTGTGTGTGTGTGTGTGTGCCGTGGAAGCTGCGATACGTAGGCTAGAAATGAGTGTGTGGAGGAGGGGGTTGGAGGAGGTGCAAGGTAATGTGTGTGTGTGTGTGTGTGTGTGTGTGTGTGTGTGTTGGAGCTCATGTACGTTTATATGTATTTGACTGTACTTTCATATCTGTGAAACTGCATGTTTGGTGCATTTCTGTTATGCATGTGTGGGTGTATGTGTGAATGTGTGTCGTCATATTTTACATTCATTCGCTTAATTATCACCATTGTTGTCTTATTTATTTATTTTTTATTATTATCATTTTATTAGTATTACTATTATTATTACTACTACCTTTTTCTATATTATAATTATTATTTATTTATTTATTTATTTATTTATGTAAGCTTATCTATTATTTATTCCCCCTCCCCTTTTTTTTTTTTTTTTTTTTTTTCTCAAGGCCTGACTAAGCGCGTTGGGTTACGCTGCTGGTCAGGCATCTGCTTGGCAGATGTGGTGTAGCGTATATGGTTTGTCCGAGCGCAGTGACGCCTCCTTGAGCAACTGAAACTGAAACTGACTGGTTGCGAAGGCAGAAGGAATTCCCGGGTATGACGTCAAACAAAAATGGCTGCCGAGTGTTAAAAATACTATCCAATCAGAGCGAGTTGGCGGCCTGGCGGCCATTGTTGTCATTCTGTCGCTAGCCTGTGTGTGTGTGCGATTGCTTAATTTTAAATCGCATGATCGTTACAGCTTTTGGTTTTACAAACAACCTACCATCCATGGATTATACTGATACTGTATTGTTATACTGTATTATTGCAGTTTAATGACTTCATTGTGTTAAACAAAAGTTAAAAGAGTATGTAAGCCCACGATTTCTCGCGGTCCCACGATTTCTCACAATGTGTGGGAAATCGTGGGAAGTCCCCCCGACTGTGATTTTTTTTTAATTTTCATTTGTCATCTGAGTTGGGTTCTTGTCTTTTCCCAATAGAAGTCAAAGAGAAAAACAGAGCGAGGAAACGAAAAGAGAAAGAGGGGTGTGGCGACAATGACGACAATGATAATGACAGTGGCGTTATTGAAGACATCAGCAGTAATGACACTGAAACACATCTATTTATTGAATTTCACATAAGATGGATCACTGCAATGCATTGACCTCAAATTCAACACGGAATCAATAGCAAACAACGAAATTAAGGCAATGTACATAACTCAAGCATAAATATAATGTGATATGATATATGATATGATATAATATGATAAGACTTGAACCAAATCTTTCCCGATGGATGTTGGGAATAACCTCAAAATGATTCAACTTTCTACATGAATGTGATAGAAAAAAAGATGTCTCACAATGCTTTATCCTCACGTTGGGAGCGTGAAAACTGGACCAAATAGTTTCGATGTTTGTTGTGATGTAACCATTTCTGTCACATTTATTTACAATGTTCTTCATTTCATGCTTGCTCATTTGCTCATCTGTTTGTGTCAGCATCCTTTCGCGTGTAAGATTGCACTGAAAATAGATTCTCAGTTTCACAGAAGACAATCAGAACATGAAAATATTATTTTAAAAACAGAGTGAGAGAAAAGAACATTTCAACCAGCCAAGTAAACACACACACACACACACACACACACACACACACACACACACACACACTCACCCACTCACCCACTCAATCGCCAACTCACCCGCTAACTCACTCATATACATACACTTTTTTTTTTCAAACCAATACGGTGTCATCACCTTCACCGTCCATTGCTGATGTCTTCGCCAACGCCACTGTCATTATCATGATCATCGTTGATATGAGAGGGACTTTCCACGATTTCTCACATATTGAGAGAAAACGTGGGAGGGGATCGACCACGATTTCTCGCAATCGCACGATTTCTCTTAAAGTGAGAAAAAACGTGCGATTGCGAGAAATTGCGGGCTTACAGGTATCTGATTAATTGGTGCTTTCGCCACTGCCTCCGTTTATTGATCATTCTTTGATTGATCACCTTTTGTCGATGTCAAGCCACAAAACTTGCCCCGTAGCCCCCCCCCCCACCCCCCACCCCCCCACCCATCCCCCCTCCCCCTCACCCCATCTGATGTTGATTTCAATCAATTCTTAGTTGTGTGTTTGGCTGTGTCTGTCTCTCTCTGTCTCGTTATCACACACACACACACACACACACACACACACACACACACACACACACACACACCTCTCTCTCTGTCTCTGTCCTCCTCCTCTTTCTCTCTCACTCTCGTTATCTCTCTCGCGCTCGCTCTTCTCCCCCCCCCCTCGCCCCCGCCCCCGCCCCCACCCCCCTCTCTTTCTCCACTCCCTATCATTTCTGCGTGTGATTGAGTGGGGACCAAGCCAAACGGAAAATCCAGAATAGCGTGTCTGTTGCACTGAAAACCAAGAGCCACGCGCGCACGTGGCCAAACAGGATCAGTTAAAAATAACGGACACTACAGTAGTGTGTAGGTGTTGCCTAATGATCACATGTGGCCAAACAGGATCAGTTTACGGATACTACAGTAATTGGTTTCTAGGAACAGCACTTGGGTGTAGCCTAATCATCACATTGATCAACAACCATCCTGATAGGTAACATGTGTATAGGAAATGTGTTTTCGAAGAATGAATGTTAGATGTTTGGGGAAAATATTATCATCTCGATTTGTTTCTCAGAAATCGCAACACAGCAAATTCCCGAGATATTTCAAATTGAAATACAGCTATTGCATTTTAAAATGCGCACGCGCGCGCGCGAGTGTGTATATGTTTGTGTGGTGTGTGCGTGTGTGTGTGCGAGCTCTCCTCCATGGGATGTCGTGGGTCTTTCAGTATAAATGGCATCCCCTCAGTCTAGAGAATTTGTGCAAGAAATTTCCTCTTTTGCTCTTTTTTTTTTTCTTCTTCTTTCTTTCTTTCTTTTTTTTTAATTTAAAAAAAAAATTTTTCCCCTTCTTTATTCATGTCACCCCAGTCCATTCCCCTGTCAGTTCGATAAGAGCGGAATATAAAGATTCATTTAATTCATTTATTCATCCATTCCTTCCTTCCTTCCTTCATGCATTCTCTGTCTTTATCTCTGAACCTTTTTAACCTCTCTGTCTCTCTCTCTGATTTTGTATCGTGGGAATTGTTGTGTCAAGTTACTTCTTATCATTTCACGGCGTCTCCCATACAGTAAGGGGATTTAACCTTCACCTGAATGAAGACCGTCATCGCTATCTGTGTCACTATTAACCCTTTAACCCTCACAGTAAGGGGCTTTAACCTTCACCTGAATGAAGACCGTCATCGCTATCTCTGTCACTATTAACCCTTTAACCCTCACAGTAAGGGGCTTTAACCTTCACCTGAATGAAGACCGTCATCGCTATCTATGTCACTATTAACCTCTTAACCCTTACAGTAAGGGGCTTTAACCTTCACCTGAATGAAGACCGTCATCGCTATCTGTGTCACTATTAACCCCTTAACCCTCACAGTAAGGGGCTTTAACCTTCACCTGAATGAAGATCGTCATCGCTATCTCTGTCACTATTAACCCCTTAACCCTGACAGTAAGGGGCTTTAATCTTCACCTGAATGAAGATCGTCATCGCTATCTCTGTCACTATTAACCCTTACAGTGACGGGCTTTAACCTTCACATGAATGAAGATCGTCATCGCTATCTCTGTCACTATTAACCCCTTAACCCTCAGAGTAAGGGGCTTTAATCTTCACCAGAATGAAGATCCTCATCGCTATCTGTGTCACTGTTAACCCCTTAACCCTTACAGTAAGAGGCTTTAACCTTCACATGAATGAAGATCGTCATCATTATCTGTCACTGTTAACCCAATCAACCCTCACAGTAATGAGCTCTAACCTTCACCTGAATGAAGATCGTCATCGCTATCTCTGTCACTATTAACCCTCACAGTAAGGGGCTTTATTTAACCTTCACCTGAATGAAGATCGTCATCGCTATCTCTGTCACTATTAACCCTCACAGTAAGGGGCTTTAATCTTCACCTGAATGAAGATCGTCATCGCTGTCACTATTAACCCTCACAGTAAGGGGCTTTATTTAACCTTCACCTGAATGAAGATCGTCATCGCTATCTCTGTCACTATTAACCCTCACAGTAAGGGGCTTTATTTAACCTTCACCTGAATGAAGATAGTCATCGCTCTCTCTGTCACTATTAACCCAATCAACCTCAGGGAGTTTCGATCCTCGGCAGGATATCGTCATATTGATGCGGAATGACGCAAAAATATAGTGAAATCAACATTGAAACGTGTGAACAAAGCTAGAAATATAGTTCATGTTAGTTCCCCGTTGCTTGCGGCCTATAATAATAATTATTATAATAATGGATACTTATATAGCACACTATCCAGAAATCTGCTCTAGGTGCTTTACAAAAACGCTTTGTTAACATAAAACATTACATCTATGTTACATACACACACCAAAATATGACTACACACACACACACACACACACACACACACACACACTGCGTACATACATTTTAACAATACATGTGTATCTAACAGCTACCCTAACACATACGCACACATAGGCAGGCACAAACTTACATAAACGCACGCGCACACAATACACATTCATATACATGCATGTAGTTATGTACACATACATATGTATACATACATAGTCAAGCACAGCTAACGCAAAGGTAGTGGACCTGCATAAATCGTGAACGTGGAAACCGTTTTAATCAACAAAACAAATTTCGACGCCCAAGCAATGTTCAGGCGCAGGATGCAGTGAGTTAATCTGTTTTCCCCTTTCTTGTCCAAACGTGCCCGGACCTCACATCACAGCAGCACAGCTCCAGTCCTCACACGCTGGACTGGTCAAGCGAGAGACAGCGGAGGTGGTCAGCGACCAAGGGGAGGCAGTCGTGTCTGCTCAAGGCCACAAGAAAAAAGGGAAAGAACCCGCGATGGCGAAGGAATCGAAAGCGGAGTATGAGGATTTTGAGGTGAGGTGCGGAGGGGTGACCACACACACACACACACACACACACACACACACACACACACACACACACACACACACACACACACACACACACACACACACACGAACGAACGAACGTACATATACATACATACATAAACAATACATACTTTCCTCATCAAACTTTCTTTTCAGATCTGCTTTACTGAAATTTCTGAATTGTTTGATGCAAAAAAAAAAAAAAAAACAACCATCAACAACGTTATTTATTAAATTCACCCTCCGAAAAATCTCTCTCTCTCTCTCTCTCTCTCTCTCTCTCTCTCTCTCTCACACACACACACACACACACACACACACACACACACACACACACAAGTTTTCAAGTTTCAAGTTTTAATTATCCTTTCACTCCTATTGGAGTATGGAGGATTACTGCAAAATAATCTTTTCGTGCCCAGAACAAACATTTCCAAATACACAACAATACACATAAAAGTTATTTGCCCATCTATCTATCAATTAATCCATATATCGAAGTGGCGGAAAATCAGTTTCCAACGTTCGCTCACAATTCGCCTTCACATACACACTCAGCCGTGAGGCCGACGGGCCTCTTTGCTTCCTGTACAGTTACCGGCAACTACACCTTCACTTGCAGGTCCAATGGTCTTTCAAACACCCCCCTCCAGGTGATCACGGTCTCTCAACACCCCCCTCCAGGTGATCACGGTCTCTCTCAACACCCCCCTCCAGGTGATCACGGTCTCTCAACACCCCCCTCCAGGTGATCACGGTCTCTCAACACCCCCCTCAGGTGATCACGGTCTCTCTCAACACCCCCCTCCAGGTGATCACAGTCTCTCTCAACACCCCCCTCAGGTGATCACGGTCTCTCTCAACACCCCCCTCCAGGTGATCACGGTCTCTCAACACCCCCCTCCAGGTGATCACGGTCTCTCTCAACACCCCCCTCCAGGTGATCACGGTCTCTCAACACCCCCCTCAGGTGATCACGGTCTCTCAACACCCCCCTCCAGGTGATCACGGTCTCTCTCAACACCCCCCTCCAGGTGATCACGGTCTCTCAGAACATCCCCCTCAGGTGATCACGGTCTCTCAACATCCCCCTCAGGTGATCACGGTCTCTCAGAACATCCCCCTCAGGTGATCACGGTCTCTCTCAACACCCCCCTCCAGGTGATCACGGTCTCTCTCAACATCCCCTCAGGTGATCACGGTCTCTCTCAACATCCCCTCAGGTGATCACGGTCTCTGAACACCCCCCTCCAGGTGATCACGGTCTCTCAGAACATCCCCCTCAGGTGATCACGGTCTCTCAACATCCCCCTCAGGTGATCACGGTCTCTCAGAACACCCCCCTCCAGGTGATCACGGTCTCTCAGAACATCCCCCACCAGGTGATCACGGTCTCTCTCAACATCCCCTCAGGTGATCACGGTCTCTCTCAACATCCCCTCAGGTGATCACGGTCTCTGAACACCCCCCTCCAGGTGATCACGGTCTCTCTGAACACCCCCCACCAGGTGATCACGGTCTCTCAGAACATCCCCCACCAGGTGATCACGGTCTCTCTGAACACTCTCCCCCCCCTCCAGGTGATCACGGACGAGGACCGGGAGAAGGCGGAGCAGGCGGTGCTGAAGGAGCTGCTGACGTACGCGGGCTACACGCTCCTGGCGGTAGGCGCCAGCATCTTCACCGTCGTCTGTTTCCTGCTGGACCCCCGGGCCTGCCTGGTGGCCTTCTCCACGGGTTCCCCCTGCTGCCTGATCTTCCCATGCTACCGTAACCTCATGCAGTACACCGATCCCGCCAAGCTCATCAGGGCCAACGTCAACGTCTACGTTCCCGGCATCTACGTGGAGGAGGGGGGCAGGCTGAGGGAGTACCCGCCCACCCCTGAGGAGATGGACTGTCTCTATGACCTGGTGTCAGAGTTCATGACTGTGGAGTGAGGGAGAGAGAGCAAGGAGGGGGCGTGGGGGGGAGATGGACTGTCTCTGTGACCTGGTGTCAGAGTTGATGACTGTGGAGAGAGAGAGAAAGAGAGCAAGGAGGGGGGGGAGATGGACTGTCTCTGTGACCTGGTGTCAGAGTTGACTGTGGAGAGAGAGAGAGAAAGAGAGCAAGGAGGGGGGGGGGAGATGGACTGTCTCTGTGACCTGGTGTCAGAGTTCATGACTGTGGAGAGAGCAAGGGGGGAGGGGGGAGAGAGGAGGGGTCGGGTACCCCAGGTGGGGATAGTCAAGCGTTGATGATTACTGCTGTTGGGGTCCAGCACTGGGTTGGGCAGCACGAGCCATCTTAGCCGCAGCGACAAGCTTGGTCAGCATTAATTAGGAAAATGTCCTCGAGTCTGCAACGCTTAAAAATCTGCCACAGACTTAGGAAAACACTCAACGCTAAACGCAAAATTTAGCGCCGCTTGGTTGCTCCGGCAACCCAGTCCAGTTCAAAAGGGCCTATAGATTGCAACTGGATGCTCTGTGGAAGTGGGACCAGGTGGAATCATTTCAAAAAAAAAAAAAAAGGGGGGGGGGGGATACTATTATGGGCCAGTTCCACTGCGTGCCAGCGCCGGGCCCTGATGAAACGAGGCCTGGACGGATGTGGGACGCAATGGAACACCGTCAGTGACAGCCATTCCTTGAGGTCCCAGTCACACTGGGACCCATCTCACCCCAGAAAACGGAGTATGGCTGCCTGCATGGCGGGGTAAAAACGGTCATACACGTAAAAGCCCACTCGTGTACCCTTATACAATACAACACAATAAGATGCAATAATACAACACGACACGACACGAAGCAACGCAATGCAATGCAATATGACGCAGAACAGAACAGAACACAGTGCAGAGCAGCACAACACAAATAGTTCAATGCAATAGAATACAATGCAATGCCATGTATATCATGATATGATCCCATGCAATACAGTACAATACCTAAGAAAATACTGGGCGTTAACTCTTAAACCTCCACCCCACCCCCCAAACGCAACCCCACCTAAAAGCAAGGTAAATCCCATTTTTGCGTTCGGGAAGTTTGTATTAATTTGGAATGCTTCGATTTATTGAAGAAAAAAAATGCTTGTTCTGTACAGCTGCTGTCCACGTAAAGTTTGTTTAAATATAAATAACATTTTGTTGTTTTTGTTAATTTTATGTGTGTAATGTTGATGGTACATTTGAAGACAGAATTTTAGGTTGGTTGTTTTTCCTGAGATGAAGTGGAACAGAACGAAAGTGTGTCGTAGGTACTTGTGCACTTCTGAAATGACAGGTATGGTTGTGGCTTGTTACAAGTTAAGTGGTTGCACTGCATGATTGTTACGTCTTCTATATGTGGACATAAGCAATAAAAATGGATTTTACCCAATATGGGGTAAAAGGCGTTGTACGTGAATATTTCA
>NC_134881.1:38805909-38820909 GCF_041734735.1 Babylonia areolata | reverse complement strand
ATACTACATTATATATGTCATTGCATGCACTACACAATGCTACTGAAAGTCATAGCATGCGAGCACAATACTACATAAAGGTATAACCATGGTAATAACACACACACACACACACACACACACACACACACACACAACAGAGCCGTCTGTAAAAATCTTTAGGTGAGTAGGGTATTTCTCTTCCAAATGGATTCGTACATGCGATGTAAGTAGAGCTGGTGCTGCTTTCGTTATTCCAGACCTTAACTTTCAACACTCTTTTCAACTGGGAGAGATAAATCCATCTTCACAGCTGAACTCATAGCAATTCTAATGGCGTTAAATTTCATGATATCCTTTCCGAAAACTATATTTCAGATTCTATTTTGTGTTGATTCTAAATCAGTTCTTCATGCTATAAACTTATAAAAGAAACGGTTAGGTATGAACTCATTATTGAAATTCATTTGATTCACGAACTCTTTCTAAGAGGCTCCCACATAACCTTTTGCTGGATTCCTTCTCATTGCGGTTTTTGCGGTTGACATTTTGGCTAAAAAAAAAAGGAGCTAGAAGCTCCACGAAGGAGTTACATTTAAATATTTCGCTTTCGCTACAGGAATGTTACACCATGGTAGAAAAAGTACAATGGTCAAAATTTCAGTTTGAAGAAAAACACACCGGTAACTCGGAGTTACATAAGAACATAAAGAAAATGTATGGTTTCATGGGAAAACATTACCATAATGATTTTCATAAGAGGCAAATCATTTCTCTAATCTGCAGATGGAAAATGAATTGTTTTAGGACAAAATATGTCAGTAATGTTTCTTGCATCTGTGGTGCTCACATAACAGCCGATCATATACCAACTTGCGATATGTTAAAGTCTCAAATCCCTGAACTGAAATGATCTTCAGTGTTGACGATCTTCAGCAGTCCATTGCTAATGTATGACTTTTTCAACTCCTTGTTAAATAGTCCAGTTGGTTCGCTGTTATAGTTGTTAGTTTTCATTTGAAATATGTTATATTGTTATGTGTTTTTTGAGTGTGTTTTTTAAACAAAACTTAAATCAATAATTTTCACACACACACACACACACACACACACACACACACACACACACGTTGACTTACTCGTATGTGTACACAGTAATCCCCCACTCCCCGCCTCCCCCTCCTCCCACTCGATTTTTTTCCTTCCCTCGTCTAATATCACTTACAGTGAAAAGACGTTAAACTAAGTTTCAGTTTCAGTAGCTCAAGGAGGCGTCACTGCGTTCGGACATATCCATATACGCTACACCACATCTGCCAAGCAGATGCCTGACCAGCAGTGTAACCCAACGCGCTTAGTCAGGCCTTGAGGAAAAAAAAAAGAAAAAAAGGTGAATAAATAATAGATAAGCTTGCACAAATAAATAAATAAATAAATAATAACTATAATGTTAAAAAAAAAAAAGGGTAGTAGTAGTAGTAATAATAATAATAATAATAAATTAATAACAATAATAAATAAATAAATAAGATAACAATGATGATAAATAAGCAAATAGATGTAGAACATGAAGACACACATTTACATATACACCCACACATGTATAACAGATATGCACCGAACATGCAGTTTCACAGATATGAAAGCACAGTTAAATACATATAAACGTACATGAACTCCAACACACACACACACACCACACACATTACCCCGCACCTCCTCTACCCCCCTCCTCCACACACTCATTTCTAGTCTACGTATCGCAGCTTCCACGGCACACACATACACACTCACACACACACACACACACACACACAGATGAACACTTACTTGTAAAAGCACACACACATATGCCCATATCTCCACACACAGATATAACTAAAGAACGAACGAACACACACAAACAGAGAGAGACTGATACACACACACACACACACACACACACACACACACACACACATTGCCGCCACAAATACATTGCGATTTTTCATGAACCTGGTCACAGTTGTCGACATTCTCCAGCACAACACCGGAGTTTTTCGGCGCTGCACACAGGACAGCAGGCCCGCACAAAATTATGTTCACAAACTTCAGCCAGTCAACCAATCCCACTTTCCAAGGTTGGTTTTAAAATAGAACACCAGTGTGCCTGGCTCGCTAAGCTGGAGACTTCAGGCAGTTGACTGGGTGAATGACTGGCGATAGTTTGCAGTAACGCGAAGTTTTACTCCACGGGGAAAAATTGTCAAAAGTCTCCAGTTTACGAATGTGTGCGTGTGTTCCTCTGTGTGTGTGTGTGTATGTGTTTGGCAGAAATTTTCTGACTGCACTGACAGCGTGTGTAGGGAGTGTCTTGTATTCGCGTGCTGTATTTTAGGTCTGAGATGTATGTGGATATACATGCATGTTTAGGTTGTATCTTATTATTTACTTGAATATTTTTCCTTCAGTGTGCTGCATTTCATGACAATCTCCCACCTACCGCCTCTCTCTAGCCCGCGAGTTTGGTGCACACAACGCATCGATTTACAGTGCGCAAGTAGGAGGAAGGTGGTAGAACTGATGTATAAGACGCTCACTGGTCTGCCAGTTCACTGTGCGTGAGGGTGTTGGTTCGCCGTATTCCCGCTCTCGCCCTCTCTCTCAAGTTTGACTGGAAAATCGTAACGGCTGTGCGTCTGGTCATTCGGATGATACGATAAATCGAGGTCCCGTGTACCGCACACAACTTGGCGCACTGAAGAAAAACCCAGGGCCACTAAATTATTGTTGTCCTCCGGCAAATTCTTTAGAAGAAAGCCATTCTGACAAGTACATAAATATACATGCACGCACTGCACCAGACTTAGCGCGTTAGTTATGCTGCTGGTCAGGTATCTGCCTAACAAATGTGGAGCAGCGCACATGGATTTATCCGAACGCACTGACGCCTCCTTGAGAAACTGAATTTGAAAATAATTAATATCTGTTGCTATTCATTTCAACAGAATGCAGATTAGAAGAGACAGATGTCGCGTCTACCTGTGTGCGTTTTTTGTTGTTGTTTGTTTGTTTAAAAAAAAATCTTAATGCCGATTATGTGTACAAAACTAAATGTCCGAGTCTGTATATAAATGTGTATTGTGTGTGTGTGTATGTGTGTGTGTGTGCGCGCGCGCGCACGTGTGTTTATGTACGTTTGTGCGTGACTATGTGTGCGTATGTGTTGAGGGTAGCTGTTAGGTACACATGTATGTTAAAATATATGTATGCATTGTGTGTGTGTGTGTGTGTGTGTGTGTGTGTTTAGTCACATTTTGATGTGTGCATGTAGCATTGATGTAATGTGTTATGTTACTTAACAAAAGTGTTTTTTGTAAAACACCTAGAGCAGATTTCTGGATAGTGTGCTATATGAGTATCCATTATTATTATTATTATTATTATTATTATTATTAACACATAGTCAAACAATTTTCTGATTTTTCTGAACCACAAAACATTAGAATCATGGCATGTTGTTATCTAGGTGTATCCGTGTATCCGAGTGGTATATAAGAGGACGGCGATACGACAGTAAACTGAATGATTGACTGACCAGAAGGATAAAGGGATAGACAAGAATCCCCGCGCACAGGCCAGGAACATAGAGAGGCCAGTCACAAAAGGGTTTTTCTATTGTTTTATTTCTACAATAGTTATGAGAAGAAGAAGTTGATATTTGGCTTTGATGAAACAGATTACTTGTGTAGGTTTCATTCACCACTTAATGGTTAAGCCATGACAGTTCTTCCAACCTTTGTGTGTTGTGCACTGATTACTATCTGTTCTGTCATCTGGCAAGTATAATCTCAAAGCCACTGATTCTATTATCTTGTTTACTGTTCATGTATTATTTTAAATGCTGATATCAGTTGTACTGCTACAGTGTGCTCAGTACTCATAATGTGTGTAGTATTCTGTTATGGTGATTACAAGATAGTGTTGGATTAATATCAGTTACTGGTTAAAACTTTCTGATATGTATCAGTCTGTCAATTGTAATTTAGTGATTATGCTATCTCCTATACAGCTTACTCCAGTATAGTGCTACATGATAAACTGATTCATTTGAGTCACTTTGACACAGTATAAGCTTTACCGAATCTATACTGTCAGTGTACTTTCACTAAATTAGCATAGCTTCAATCACTTTAACTGCACTATTTAAATGTATTTAGAAATGTCATTTGATGTCAGTGTTTGGTCTTCACACATGTGCATTATCTTATGTTATGTTGTTGCTTATCCCAAACCGTGTGATAGTCTTTTCATGTAATATGTATACATGTGCTTTACTATTCACTTGAATTCCTGACATGTGGTATTTAATGACATCTGGTTACTTGTGTCTGTTCGGGCACTGTTTTATCTCTTCTCCTCATCCTTGTTTTATCTCTTCTTCTTATCTTCTTTTCCTCTTTATAATAACTATTGTAGAAATAGAACAATAGAAAAACCCTTTTTTGACTGGCCTCTATATGTTCCTGGCCTGTGCGCGGGGATTCTTGTCTATCCTTTAATTCAGTAAATCAAATATTTAGTAATTATTTTGTACCGTACCCTTTCCCTTTCATGAATATGATAATGTCACTCGGGTCCACGGCTATACAGGGGTATGAATAGATGCAATACATAGAAATGTGCGTGTGTGGGAGGGGGGTGCAGGGTAATGTGGGACATTGTGTGTGCGTGTGTGTGTGCGTGTGTGTGTGTGTGTGTCGGGGCTCGTGTGCTTTTATGTGTAGTGTTGGTCCTGAGCACGTCTGTTTGTGTTTTCATATCTGTGAAACAAATTGTGCATGTTTGTAGCATATCTTTTGTGCATGTGTATTTGTGAGTGAGTGTGTATGTATGTGCGTGTCTGTATGTTTATTTACATTTATTTGCTTATTTGTTTGATTATTATCGTTATTGTCTTTTCATCTTTTTTTTATTTACTTTTACTAAATTTTTGCTTTTGTTTTGTTTTTTTGTTTTTTTTCCCTGCATTATATTTTATTTCATAATCTATCTGCTCATTTTTTATGTTATACGTCAATCATTTATTTATTCATTTGTTTCTGCACCTTTTTCTTTTTCTTCCTTTTTCTTCTCAAGGCCTGACCAATCGCAGTTGGATTACGCTGCTGGTCAGGCATCTGCTTAGCAGATGTGGAGTAGCGTATATGGATTTGTCCTCCTTGAGTAACTGAACTTAACTGAACCACGAAAAGTTCGTTCAAGTGATGGCTTACTGTTGACCTTCACCCATAATGAGAGGCGATTTCAAACCTGCGCTTTCAGTTTCCGGTTGATATTCTCTCTTTGAATAGTATATCTGAATTGTATGTCACATGGTACTGTACATCATCACGGTTTACTTGAATACAACAGCATGGAGTATCAACGTTAGAAGGAAACAAGGAAAAGAATGAAGAAAAGGGAAAGAAAAAAGGAGAGAAAAAAAGACAACCTCGATTTAGCATATAGAAAGGAAGCAGGAAGAAACTAGTTTGACAGTTTAATTGTTCGACATTTTTTTCCTAAGTCGTGCTCCTGGACAGACTTGAGCACATTCTAAGCTGACTTGGCAACATTGTAAGTCCTTGGGATGGATTTTGTGCCGTTCCTCAAAAAACGCTCAAATCCGCACTTTGTATATACGAAACTTGTTGACAATAAATGAGGAAATGATAAAATGTCATTGCACACAGAGAGATGGGGAAGGTGTGTTGGAAGATGGACAAACAGAGAATGACAAGGTGGGATGGAAGATGGACAAACAGAGAATGGGGAAGGTGTGTTGGAAGATGGACAAACAGAGAATGACAAGGTGGGTTGGAAGATGGACAAACAGTGAATGGGGAAGGTGGGTTGGAAGATGGACAAACAGAGAATGACAAGGTGGGATGGAAGATGGACAAACAGAGAATGACAAGGTGGGTTGGAAGATGGACAAACAGTGAATGGGGAAGGTGGGTTGGAAGATGGACAAACAGAGAATGACAAGGTGTGTTGGAAGATGGACAAACAGAGAATGACAAGGTGGGTTGGAAGATGGACAAACAGTGAATGGGGAAGGTGGGTTGGAAGATGGACAAACAGAGAATGACAAGGTGGGTTGGAAGATGGACAAACAGTGAATGGGGAAGGTGTGTTGGAAGATGGACAAACAGAGAATGGGAAGGTGTGTTGGAAGATGGACAAACAGAGAATGACAAGGTGTGTTGGAAGATGGACAAACAGAGAATGACAAGGTGTGTTGGAAGATGGACAAACAGAGAATGGGGAAGGTGTGTTCGAAGATGGACAAACAGAGAATGACAAGGTGGGATGGAAGATGGACAAACAGAGAATGACAAGGTGGGATGGAAGATGGACAAACAGAGAATGGGAAGGTGTGTTCGAAGATGGACAAACAGAGAATGGGGAAGGTGTGTTCGAAGATGGACAAACAGAGAATGACAAGGTGGGATGGAAGATGGACAAACAGAGAATGGGAAGGTGTGTTCGAAGATGGACAAACAGAGAATGGGGAAGGTGTGTTCGAAGATGGACAAACAGAGAATGGCGAAGGTGGGTTGGAAGATGGACAAACAGAGAATGACAAGGTGGGATGGAAGATGGACAAACAGAGAATGGGGAAGGTGGGTTGGAAGATGGACAAACAGAGAATGACAAGGTGTGTTGGAAGATGGACAAACAGTGAATGGGGAAGGTGGGTTGGAAGATGGACAAACAGAGAATGGGGAAGGTGGGTTGGAAGATGGACAAACAGAGAATGGGAAGGTGGGTTGGAAGATGGACAAACAGAGAATGGGAAGGTGGGTTGGAAGATGGACAAACAGTGAATGGGGAAGGTGGGTTGGAAGATGGACAAACAGAGAATGACAAGGTGGGATGGAAGATGGACAAACAGAGAATGGGGAAGGTGTGTTGGAAGATGGACAAACAGAGAATGGGGAAGGTGGGTTGGAAGATGGACAAACAGAGAATGACAAGGTGTGTTGGAAGATGGACAAACAGAGAATGGGGAAGGTGGGTTGGAAGATGGACAAACAGAGAATGGGGAAGGTGGGTTGGAAGATGGACAAACAGAGAATGACAAGGTGTGTTGGAAGATGGACAAACAGTGAATGGGGAAGGTGGGTTGGAAGATGGACAAACAGAGAATGGGAAGGTGTGTTGCAAGATGGACAAACAGAGAATGACAAGGTGTGTTGGAAGATGGACAAACAGAGAATGGGAAGGTGTGTTGCAAGATGGACAAACAGAGAATGACAAGGTGGGTTGGAAGATGGACAAACAGAGAATGACAAGGTGGGTTGGAAGATGGACAAACAGAGAATGGGAAGGTGTGTTGCAAGATGGACAAACAGAGAATGACAAGGTGTGTTGGAAGATGGACAAACAGAGAATGGGGAAGGTGTGTTGGAAGATGGACAAACAGAGAATGGGAAGGTGTGTTGCAAGATGGACAAACAGAGAATGGGGAAGGTGTGATGGAAGATGGACAAACAGAGAATGGGGAAGGTGGGATGGAAGATGGACAAACAGAGAATGACAAGGTGTGTTGCAAGATGGACAAACAGAGAATGACAAGGTGGGTTGGAAGATGGACAAACAGAGAATGAGAAGGTGGGTTGGAAGATGGACAAACAGAGAATGACAAGGTGGGATGGAAGATGGACAAACAGAGAATGACAAGGTGGGATGGAAGATGGACAAACAGAGAATGGGAAGGTGGGTTGGAAAATGGACAAACAGAGAATGGGGAAGGTGTGTTGGAAGATGGACAAACAGTGAATGGGGAAGGTGGGTTGGAAGATGGACAAACAGAGAATGGGGAAGGTGGGATGGAAGATGGACAAACAGAGAATGACAAGGTGTGTTGGAAGATGGACAAACAGAGAATGGGGAAGGTGTGTTGGAAAATGGAAAAACAGAGAATGGGGAAGGTGTGATGGAAGATGGAAAAACAGAGAATGACAAGGTGTGTTGGAAGATGGACAAACAGAGAATGACAAGGTGTGTTGGAAGATGGACAAACAGAGAATGACAAGGTGGGTTGGAAGATGGACAAACAGAGAATGGGAAGGTGTGTTGGAAGATGGACAAACAGAGAATGGGAAGGTGGGTTGGAAGATGGACAAACAGAGAATGACAAGGTGGGTTGGAAGATGGACAAACAGAGAATGGGGAAGGTGGGATGGAAGATGGACAAACAGAGAATGGGGAAGGTGGGTTGGAAGATGGACAAACGGAAAATGACGACGGCAGTAATTTGTTTGTATTTGGCCTATTCTTCTTCTCCCTCTTCTTCCTCTGCTTTTTTCGTCAGTTAAAGTGCCGGCTCGTGTTGGACTGTCGTAAAATTTTTGCCTTTCACAGAGAGAGAGAGAGGGGGGGGGGAGAAAGAGAGAGAGAGACTGAGAAAGAGAGAGGGAGAGAAAGAGAGGATTCTCGAATGCTTTTCATATATTACTGCGGGGAAAGGGATAAGCTATAAGCTTATTTTCACCATGCCCCCTCAAAATAGATAGATATATAAACTGAAACCAAAAACAAACAATAAAGGTTAAAAAAAATGAAGAAAAAGAAAAGGGGGTGGAGGAGAACAGTAAGGATGGGGAGAAAACAAAAAGAGAGAGAGACTGACAGACAGAGAGATGTGTTGAGAGAGAGAGACGAGTGGAGTGTAATAAAGAGGAGTGTGCGTGCGTGCGTGTGTGTGTGTGTGTGCGCGCGCGCGCGCGTGTGTGTGTGTGTGCTCGTGTGTGTGCGCGTGCGTGTGTATGTGTGTGTGAGTGTGTGTCTGTCTGTCGATGTGTGTGTGTGTGTGTATGTGTGATGACATGCAGAATTTCAACATCCTCAGCCTTTCACCAGTACATTTCCCTTTCATGACCAGGACATGCGAGGTGAAATTGCCATCCAGAGAACAACTGATTTTTTTTTCATTAAAATCAATTTACATGTCAACACTTTCTGCACAGTCATTTACACGCACACGGGAGGATGTGACAACAAAATTTAACTTAAATTTAAGTCATCAGTCTGTCTGTCTCTCATTAATTTGATCTCTGTCTCACACACACTCACCCTCTTCCCCATCACACACACACACACACACACACACACACACACACACACACACTGTACATACAGTTCACACACTCGCACGCTCATAAACACACACGTGCAACAGCACGCACACACAGAGACAGACAGACACACAGACATACACGCACGCACGCATACACATAACCAGTAAACCAGCAGTGACGAACGTTGAGGTGTTGATTAAAAATAGCACAACTATGGCTTAGGTCGAAACGGACTGGGCCTGACTAGGTCTTCACTCCTCACCACCACCGTCACCACCACCACCTCCTCCATTCTTCCCCCCTGATACACACACACACACACACACACACACACACACACACACCAGCACACAATCCACAGTTTTACCCCGAATCCGCGAACGTTGTAGGTGGAATAGTAGATAACAGTATATCTGTCGATTGCTTTTTTTTTTAGGTTGTTGCACTATTGTCTCTCAGTAACGATCTCACTGCCATCTGCTGACTGAAAACCATTGCAGGAACCATAAGTCTTGTGCAGTATCAGTATCGTGACTGATTCCTACATGACAAAGACGTCCATCACTTGACGGTGCCATTGTAAAACACCTTGTTGATAATGATAATAATAATCATCATCATCATAATAAAAGTAGCGTCTGGATTTCCAGGTATATATCTGTACATACACTCAGTGGAGCTTCTCTGTAACTCTGAATAAGACAGCGGTGAGTGAGGGCTGCCTGCCTCTTCCAACCTTCTATTCCACACACACACACACATACACCACCAACCCCTCGCCCATGCCTCCCCCAACCCCCGTTACCTCCCCCTCCCCTCTCCCCCTTCGCCCCCCTCCACCAGTACCTTCCTCGGGCATCTATCAGTAACCAACAGTGTCCTTTAACGAGGACTGTCTGCAGACCCTGTGTCTGGTGACAGTGGTGGAGACAGGCGACGCACAGCTGTCTGCCCCTGTCCTGCCCGCTGGCGTTCCAACTGCATACATGCCTGCTTCAGACTTCGGGGCTACGAAGCCACATGCGTGTTCACCGATGAAAGTCCACCGATAAAGTCCACCCATGAAGTCCACCAACGATGTCACCAAAGATGTCCATCGATGATGTCACCGTTGAAGTCCACCGATGATGTCACCGTTGAAGTTAACCGATGATGTCACCGATGATGTCCACCGATGATGTCACCGTTGAAGTCCACCGATGATGTCACCGATGATCTCCACCAATGATGTCCACCGATGTCACCGATGAAGTCCACCGATGATGTCACCGATGATCTCCACCAATGATGTCCACCGATGATGTCACCGTTGAACTCCACCAATGATATCACCGTTGAAGTCCACCGATGATGTCACCGATGATGTCCACCGATGATGTCACCGATGATCTCCACCAATGATGTCCACCGGTGATGTCACCGTTGAAGTCCACCGATGATGTCACCGGTGATGTCACCGTTGAAGTCCACCGATGATGTCATCGATGATGTCCACCAATGATGTCCACCGATGATGTCACCGTTGAAGTCCACCGATGATGTCACCGATGATCTCCACCAATGATGTCCACCGATGACGTCACAACTGGTATTCCCGGTTCCCGACAGACAAGCACCATGCAGAGGAGAGGTCACCCAGTGAGTCAGGTGCCTTCAAAGTTGGCCGTTGCTCTTGCTATCTAAACAAAAACAAAATTGAAAAAGAAAGAAAATACATGACATGGTGATAGGGAAGCTCGCGCCAACAGCATGAATCAACACTTCACTATCTATTTACAAAACTGTGCCGCAGAAAAGCGTGCGTACCCCCCCCCCCCTCCCCTCTCTCTCTCTCTGTTGAGCAGTTCTAGGAAATGACTAATGTGCTGCCCATACTCACCCCCACCCCCGCACCCCACCAAACAAACACAGACAGAACCACAGGAATGTGTGAAAGACTATGCCCTTCCCAAACACCGGCAAACACGCCAAAACTCCAAAGCATGTGGAACTGTGAGTCTGTGCGGGGGTGGGGGTGGGGGCGGGGGTGGGGGGTTCCTAAGCTGGAAGGCTGGGTGGGATGGTGTGTTTGACAGCGACTTGGAGACTGACCAGATGAATAGATTCCTAAGCTGAAAAAGGGGATAATCTTGAAAGGAATTGAGGGGGTAACAATAACACTTTCAGAGGCGTTACTGGCAGACTGAGGAAGTCTGTTCACGGCACACCGCCTGTTCCTAACACACACACACACACACACACACACACACACACATCTCTTAATAAAAAAAAAATAATGGTCCAGTCAGCCAGCGGTAGGCCTATAGATCTTCGAGGCGGGCCATAGATGTAATTATGACGAGACAATATTTTCGGGAAAACCCACAGGTGACGTTTCACTTCAGTTTCCGTGTTGCGCTTGACAGCACACACACACACACACACACACACACACACACACACACAGAGAGAGAGAGAGAGAGAGAGAGAGAGAGAGAGATTGTGGGGGCAGGGGGTTTACAGGCCTTGGATACACTCTTTCTAAACGGACAACAATCGTATGTTAATATACATTTGAACGCTAACACACAAATACTTTGCTAATTTCTGTCTACAATCACCAAGGTGTAGTGTGTAACGGGCCATTAAACACAATTTCCTCCTTCTTCCACTCAAGAGAAATGAACAGTTTTGAGTATGCATAAAATAAACGATATGTGAACGAAGTCTGAGTGGGGCTGAGGTGAGACGGGCGGGATGAGGGATGGGAGGTGGGGGGGATGGGGAGGAAGTGGGAGATACTTTTTTTTTTCCCAGACAGAGGATTATGTGGATGAAGTGGGAGATACTTTTTTTTTTTTCCCCCAGCACAGAGGAAAATCCTGTCATCATGTTTATAAAGTCACGTCAGAAGAGCACTCACTCGCTGACACACCAACACGTGAGAAATAATTTAGTCATAATTATTTTCATCATGTAAATAATAGTCTGGCTTTTCTCAAAGTCCTCGTTTACAACATGCCTCGCCTATCCGGTCACTGAGCCGCTCAAGCCCATGTTTTTCAAAAAACAACAACAAAAAACAACAACAACAACAAAAACGTGAATGCTGTCAACGAAACAGGACAAGATATTCCCACGTGAAAATTGCCACTGCTCATTACTTGTAATCATTTCGCCAAGTTATGCTGTGTCCTTTGAACTGGTCCTTTTTGTTGTTGTTTTTTCCCATGGGCAATACCGCGGGAAATCTCGTACTTATATATATATATATATATATATATATATATATATATATATATATATATATATATATATATATAAACTTAACAAAGACCCAATATCGTATTCTGTTAAAAGCCTTTGTAATATGAACAGCTGTCGGTATCTTTTTCCTGGCGTTTTTTTTTAATTTTATAAATCATGGTTATATCTTATTTTTATTCTCCTTCATTCTAACGTTTGCTTGTGAACTCGAAGGATCCACTAACTGAAGCAAGTGAAAATAAAATTTCTTTGAAGAGAGGCGCGAAAAAGGTAAGTTTTATAAGAATTCAAAATGATAATATCTCAGTATTGTATTATTTTTATTAGTGCCCAAAGGTAAATATATTTTCAAGCTGCAGATCAAACTCGTTACAAAAGGGAAGTGAAGGAGGGGGGGGGGGGGGATGGCATTGGCAGGGAACAGAACCTAAGAACTAGACATGAATTTCTTATTCCCATAAAAAAAATCTTTTGTGATTCAAACTTTGACATATATTGATGCCCCAAAACATAGATCATAGTTATAATACTCTGATAATTTTCTCCCCCTCCCCTAGACCTTGAGAGGTGGTCTGGACGCTAGTCATTCGGATGAGACGATAAACCGAGTTCCCGTGTGCAACATGCACTTAGCGCACGTAAAAGAACCCACGGCAACAAAAGGGTCTTCCCTGGCAAAATTCTGTAGGAAAATCCACTTCGATAGGAAAAACAAATAAAACTTCACGCAGGAAAAAATACAAAAAATGGGTGGCGCTGTAGTATAGCCCGAATTTCACACAGAGAAATCTTCTGCTGTGATTAAAAAAAAAAAAAAAAAAAAAAAGAAAGAAAGAAGAAAGAAAAAAAAAGGGGGGGGGGGGGGGTTAATAAACCTAAAAAAAAATGAGGACTGTATAGAAAACTGATTGTTTTAAAAACAGAACAAGCATTTCAGGCGCTGAATGCGGTTTTTATCATTTTTCCTTCCTTCCTTCCTTCTTTCTGTCTTTTTTTTTCTTTCTTTCCCTTGTTTTGTTTTGTGATCATGATATTATTGTATGTCTTGATGTGCCTTAATATGTTGAGTTTGAATGAAGTATTTGGTTTCTTAATGCCGTTTGATTGTTTAAGTGGGGAAATAACATGTAGGCCTATATAAATACAGTGTTAATCCAAAGTTGAGGACCATTTGGGAATTTAACAGTTTTGTTTTTCTTGGGTTATGGTGAAATGATGCAAATGCTGAAAAAACAACAACATATATATCCCTTTTCAGGTATAGGAGAGAGAGAGAGAGAGAGAGAGAGAATTTCAGATTTATAAATGCTATCGCTGAGTCTCTGTCTGCGTGTGGTCTTTGTATTGTATTTGAACCACGTGCCGACTTGATGAAATATTACTTCAGTTGTGCTGCTGCTGTTGTTTTTATTCGTGTACGACTGGTGCACGCCCACACATTTCTGTGGGAAATTCATTCTGTAAACAACAATAAGATCAGAAAGAACAGAGGCTTATATCACAAGTGAAACAATGTTTACAATGCTGCGCTGCAAAATGCAAAAAATGCTGCTGTTTTGCAATCTAATTGAAACCAGGCCGCGCCCAGTGAAAAAAAACAAAACGCATGACTAAAATGCCTTTCGCCATGTAACAAGTTGTTAAAACACACACACACACACACACACACACACACACACAGAGAACGCACACACACACACACACACACACACAGACACACACACACACACACACACACACAGAGACATACATAACACACACACAGACACACACAGACACACAGACATACATACACACACACACACATACATACATAACAGACACACACACACACACACACACACACACACACACATATATATATATATACATACATAACACATACACACACACACACACACACACACACACATACATAACACACACACACACACACACACACACACACACACACACATACATACATACATACACACACACACACACACACACACACGCCCGAACGTCACGTCATCGAACAACGCCTTCTTGGCACGTGAATTATCCACAATGCTGTAATGTAAGCTTACGTCAACACCCCTTTTCCTCTTCAACGGGACGGGTTTCCATGCGTCTGTCTATCTCTTTTTTCACACGTATGCTATTGAAAACAACGCCAAGAAGGCCTACCAAATAGTGAAGGACCTCACCAGCAGCAAGCAAGGACGGCCCAGCACCATTCTCGACAAAAACGGGAAGTGTCTGACCGAGTCCAAAGACATCTTGAACAGGTGGACAGAGTACACCGCAGATCTATACTCACACCGTGCAACAGGAGACACAGAGAAGCTCAACACCCCTCCGGCAACAGACACAGACAGCTTCCCCATCCTCAGAGAAGAAGTGGAGGAAGCAGTGAAGTCCCTGAAGAAAGGAAAATCAGCAGGCATTGATAACATCCCAGGAGAACTGGTACAAGCAGGGGGTGAGGCTATGATCGATGTGCTACATGCAATCGGCCAGAAGATCTGGGAGACAGGAGAGTGGCCAACACAATGGACCCAGTCTTTAGTGATCACCATACCCAAGAAAGGCAACCTACAACAGTGCAATAACTACCGCACCATCAGCCTGATATGCCATCCTAGCAAAGTGATGCTCAGGATCATATTGAACAGGTTAAGACCCC
>NC_134881.1:38780909-38798409 GCF_041734735.1 Babylonia areolata | reverse complement strand
GTGCGTGTGTGAGTGTGTGGCTGACGCATGTGCATGTGTGTATGCCTATGTGTGTGCGCGCGTACCGTATGTGTGTATGTGTGTGTGTGTGTGTGTGTTTGTGTCTGTATGTGCGTGAGAGTGACGTGTACGTCTATGTTTGTATGCACGCGCGTGCGTTCGTGTGTTGTTTTAATGGTTTGTCTTAACTTATACGTTTCCAATACGCTTCTGAAGAAATGTTAATTGTAAAATTCAAAAATAATTCAAAAAAGTCCCATAGTATTTGTATGGATACTCGGACAGTGATTTCCTGACCATTGTGTCTGGGGCTCGGCAAAGCCGACAGGCGGGGCCCAGTCCTCTCCTTCCGCCCGTTTTAACCTTCTCCAGAGCGAAGTGAGGGTACCCATTCACACCAGAGCGAAGTGAGGGTACCCATTCACACCTGAGTGGAGTCAGGGAAATGGGAGAAAACTGCCTTTCTCCAAGGACACAACAGCACTCACGCCGAAAAGGGACAAAACCCCGAATCACTATCACTGAAGGGAGAACACTGGATCACAAGTCCAGCACCTGACCGAGTCGGCCATGACAACAAAACGGTCATCCAGTGTACTTTCACGTTAAAAACCAACAAAACAAAACAAATAACAAACAAACAGCAATGGGACTGTGCTGCAGAGATTCGGCAATTTCAAATCGATTCTGTTCACTGGGAGAGAATCTCTCTCTCTCTCTCTCTCTCTCTCTCTCTCGTGCATGGTACACACACACACACACAGACAGACACACACACAGACACACACACGCACGCACACGCACACACACACACACACACACACACACACACACACACACACTGTTTGTCTTTCTTTCTTTCTGTTTGTGTTTCCTTTCCTAGTTTGTTGCCAAAACAGTTTACGTATTTGGAACCGTCGTCAGCGCCTGGAACAACACAACCCCCATTGTCATGGCCCTGATCAATTAACCATTGGTATACACACACACACACACACACACACACACACACACACACACACACACACACACACACACACTTCTCTCTCTCTCTCTCTCTCTCTCTCTCTCTCTCTCTCTCTCCCTCTGCTTTTTGTTAGTACATTGTATGGAGCTGCTGCATGCATGGTTAGGGCGGTAGGCAGAAAGAAGAAAACAGTTAATGAATGGTTGGACAATTAATGTAGAAATAAGAAACGACAGGTAAGGAGATTATTGCAAATTTCCCGAAGAGCTAAAACGGCTGAAGCAATAACTGAAGCGAAAAACATCATTGTAGAAGAAAGAAAACAGTATATTAAATAAAGAAAGCATAAGGAAAAAAATGAAATGAAACTGCAAAAGTGAAAAGGAATCAATAAAAGACTCTAAATTGTTTTGGGCAGCTATCAGTTCAGTAAAGAAGCAGACTGCTATTTATAATGAAATAATATCACAACAGTGGTATGACCATTTTTATAATGTGTTCAATTTATTTGAACGTGGGCAAGACACAACAAATATAGAAGGAGAAGATGATGAAATTGAAGAAATCTCAAACGAACCCCTGTTTAATAACCCTACAACAGTAGATGAAATTAGAGCCAGCATAAGAAATCTGAAAAATGAAAAAAGTGCCGGTCCAGATAAAATAATCGGAGAGATGCTAAAGAATATCGATACTGTTGTTCTTGACTTTTTCGTGTCATTGTTTAACAAACTGTATGATAAAGGATTATTTCCCATTGATTGGTGTAAATCAATAATTTTACCAATCCATAAGAAGGGGGACACGAACAATCCAGACAACTATAGAGGTGTATCTCTAACAAACGTAATAAGCAAAGTATACACTTTAATTTTAAATAGAAGGCTTGCTCAATAAGCAGAAAGAGAGGGAAAGTTTGCTGAAGAACAAACAGATTTTAGAGGAGGGTTTATTACTACAGACCATATTTTTGTTTTATATGCTTTAGGGTTTTTTTAAATCTTAAGAAGAATACCAAATTATATGTTGCTTTCGAAGACTTTAAAAATGCGTTTGACATGTGTTGTAGCACGTTTGGGAGAAAACTGGTATTAATGGAAAGATGTATATGGCACTCCGAGGTGTATAATGAGTCAGTTTTGGCATGTGTTCGTGAAAAAAGGAGTTTAACCTGATTTTTAGCGGTCCCCGTGGTGTAAAGCAAGGCTGTGTTTTGAGTCCTCAAATGTTTGCAGTCTTTATAAATGAATTTGCCATCGAAATGACAGGTAAAGTTAGATGTGGTATACAATTAATCTCCTATGCTGTTGAAATATTCATGCTAATGTTTGCTGAAGATGTGATTTTGCTCTCTAGCACTGCGGTTGGCTTGCAGAATCAGCTCAATGTATTGAAAAACAAAGCAGACACATTGAAATTAACTGTTAATCTAGACAAAGCAAATATTATTATGTTTTTCGTAAAGGAGGTCATTTATCTCAATGGGAAAAGTGGTTGTATGGCAATGTGGAAGTCAGAGTTACTAATGCCTATAAGTATTTAGGAACGGTGTTTACGACAAGGTTGAGTTTTAAAAACTGGGTGGTCAGAAATGTGTAGGAAAGGGAAAAAAAAAGGAGAAACAGAAATCTTAAAACTATGAAGAAACTGGAAACAATTGATTCCTCTTTATTTTGGAAGTTGTTCGCTACACAAATAGAGCCAATGCTAACTTATGCAGCAGAAGTATGGGGTCTTGAAGAAAATACTGAAACGGAAAAGGCACATACATTAGCCATAAAGATATTTATGAATGTTCCATTGCACTCTTCTAACACGATATCATATGGTGATTCTGGACGGTATCCTTTATATATTCAAGCCTTTGTGAAGTGCATCAAGTACTGGATAAAACTAATTCAGCTCCATATAAACAGACTACGCAGACAGGCAAACGACATGTTACTCCAGCAAGTTGTGTTAGGTAACCGTAACTGGCGGGCAATGATAAGCAAGTTCTTACAGTAAACGGGTTTGGTATTGTGTGGCATAGTCAGAGAGTTGGGGATGAAAGGGGCTTTATTTCGGAATTTAAAGATCGTTTAGTATCTTGTTATAAATAAAACTGGCACTCCAAGATGGAAGATAGTATAAAGTATT
Source organism: Babylonia areolata (assembly GCF_041734735.1). Taxonomy (NCBI): domain Eukaryota; kingdom Metazoa; phylum Mollusca; class Gastropoda; order Neogastropoda; family Buccinidae; genus Babylonia; species Babylonia areolata. Next base: position 38,795,303 of record NC_134881.1, on the reverse strand, counting down.
CTTGGTTCCATTCCTTGAAAAGTATTTTACAACCATGATGATAGTTCAGTACTAATAAACGGCACAGGGATACGTTAGCAAGATTTAGAAACAGAACCTTAAGTTTAAAAGCAAATAGTAGTTGGTTTGATTCGGAAGGTTTTGCGGATAATTTGTGCATGGTGTGTATGGATGGTGTGACAGAAGATGAAGGTCATTTCCTATTTCGCTGCACAGCTTATCAAGACCTCAGGGCAAAGAATCAACTTTTACATGTGGCCGCCAAGAGAAGGCAAACCGTGCAGAGCTTGTTATCCTCTGATGATGGTGAAGCTCTAATTTCGCTCGCCAGGCATGTTGTAGAGGCTGTTACCATCCGGAAAATAAAAATGGTTAATTAGAATAGTCATTATATCTTTTAATAATATATTGCATCTGTATGCACTTGATGGTCAAGCTGAATATGAACAGTTTATAATATTTGTTGTTGTGGTTGCCAATTAGGCTAAATAGTAGAGATTGATGACAGAGATGGTAGAGTGTGGTTGAAGATGATGTATATGTGCTTGTATTGGGCACATGCATCTACAAACGATTAAAGCTTATTGACAATAATTGTTTTATTGACTGTTTAGTTTGTTTTCTTTCGTTCCATACACGACGCTGCAACTGAGAATTGTATCCCCTTGACATAAGGGCTGTAGATAGGCCACTGTCAATAAATAATGTCTGGAGCGTCTCTCTCTCTCAACACACACACACACACACACACACACACACACACACACAATGTTACAGACACTCACATTTATCACACGCGCGCGCACACACACACACACACACACACACACACACACACACACACACACACACACAAACGCGCGCGCGCACGCACACACAAACACACACAGAGTAAACCAAAAATGACGAAGGTTGAGGTGTGGACTAAAAATAGCACAAAATGTGGCTTAGGTCCATGGGGCCTAGGCCTGCACTGTTCAGGCTTACGCCGTAACTCCCCACTACCACCGTCACCACCACCTCCATCTTTTCCCCTTCACACACACACACACCACACACACACACACACACCAGTTACTGATAGCGCAGATGATTTCATCATACTCCGTTGCAAGTGCTTTGTGTGTTTTTTGTTGTTGTTTTGTACGCAGGTTTCAAGCTGTTGTACCATCTGCCAATATATTCTTACATTATTGAAGAGAGAGAGAGAGAGAGAGAAAACTTCTCTGTTCGTGATCACAATTTGAACAGCGATGATCTGCACATAAGTGTCTTTCTTTTTTTTTTCCTTTTTATTTGTTTATTTATTTATTTTTAGAAGCACAAAAGATGCAAGCTATGTGAATATGACACAGCTGACTGACGATTATTGGGAATGAGAATATCTCTTGGCAGTGGCTGACAGTGAGTCACCGCACACACACGCGCACGCAGAGAGAGAGAGAGAGAGAGAGAGAGAGAGAGAGACATACATACATACATACCCCCCCCCTCCCCCCATATATATATATATATATATATAACATGAATGTGATATGTGATCGATCACGTGTTGGAACCTGCGATGAATCGGTTAACACATGACACGGAAGATAAGATAAGATAAGATAAGAATAACTTTATTATCTCCAACTGGAGAAATTTGGTCAGGTGCATTATCACAACATAGACAAGTAAACAACATGGGGACCATAACTGTAAAAGCCAACAACAGCCCCTACAAATATTACGAAGATACAAATGTAAAAAATATCACATACATCATTTCATACATACATCAACACACTGCAGGTAATAACTAGTATTCTTAATGTAAAAACAGAAAGAATTAAGAAACATTATTTGAATATAATTATAAACATAGCCTAACATGGCTTTGAATGGTAGGTCTACTCACGTAAAGGAGGTGTGCATCCAGGACAAAAGTGGACTGGACGTGAACTGAAGAAGACTGGAAGGGTCTGCACGCTGTGGAGGCAGATCCGATGGTGCTCTCCGCGATGAGTTGTTTCACACACCACCTGCTAACAGTCACTCCTAAGATCTTTTTCTTTTTTCTTTTTTTCTTTTTTTTTCTCGACACGTGAGTTTCCAGGTAGATTAGATGATCTAGTGAGAAAGGCGAACAAAGACGACGTCCACGAAAACGTTTTGTTCCAAATGGTGGTGGTCGGGTAGCACTGAGACACCTCCCTGTTTAACGGCCAGTCCTCTCTTCTCCTCTACACAGACCCCTCGAATGTCCAGTGGGTGTCTGAATGACCCAAACTTTAGCTTCCGTCGTCAGAATTGTGGTATTCTTTGTCAATATTCACCTCTTCAGTATAAGAGCCTTCCGCTTGCAATATTTTGATGGTGGTAATTGGGGTGAAACGCTGTTAACGTCGTCTCTTTCGCCGTTCGTATGGAGAGAGTTAACGTGGCTTTCGTTGTTGTTGTTCCAGGCGGTAGTCAGTTGCTGTTGTCCGCAATGGTAGTCCACCGGTTAAGTGAAAACTTGGTAACTTGTTATTTGATGCGGTAATCCATAACCTTTGCTTTCCAAAAGCCAAAGCCGTCCCCATGGTCACCAGCCAGCCACAGGGCAGGGCAGACGACAAAGCGCACATTTCGCCACGCCTTACGCCACAGCTGCTGCGAGCTCCTGGGCTTCCAACCTGGTACGAATGGCTTTGATATATCCCTTGCCGTGCACGAGGGGGATGGGCGAGGTTCTCATGTCGTCTCTTGGCGGCGACTGAAGGTTATCGGCCCTGCCTCCAGAACGGACCGTAGCGTCGACTTCAGACACTGTGGGGAGGAGCCGTCCGCAACTGCGGGCCGCTTGGTACACTGGTGTCTCCTGTCAACAGAAATGATATCATGTCAGGTTAAAATGGTCAGTCAAAGATACCATAGCCTCTTGTGGCCAGCTGGGTCAGTGAATCCATACCCACTGTGGCAATAGCCTCTTGTGGCTAACTGGGTCAGTGAATCCATACCCACGTGGCAATAGCATTTTGTGGCCAACTGGGTCAGTGAATCCATACCCACTGTGGCAATAGCATCTTGTGGCCAACTGAGTCAGTGAATCCATACCCACTGTGGAAATAGCATCTTGTGGCCAACTGGGTCAGTGAATCCATACCCACTGTGTCAAAGGCTCGGAACAGAAAGGTGGCGGGGCCCAGTCCTCTCCTTCCGCCCCTCTTTGAGCTTCCCCAACTGAAGTCGGGTACCCGTTCAAACCTTAGTGGAACGAGGAAACTCGGAGCAATGTGCCTTTCCCAAAGCCACAACATCACACGTGCGGGGCCGGCCTGGAAACCCTGAACACGGTGATCACTGCTGAGCACCGAAACCACTCTCCTCCACATTCTGAACAATCTACTGATAGCGTCCGACTCAGGACAAATTTCCCTTCTCACTCTTCTCGACTTGTCAGCCACCTTTGACACGATAGACCATTCAATCCTTCTTTCTCGTCTTCATTTTACATTTGTTATCAACGGCACTGTTCTAAACTGGTTCAAATCTTATCTCACTGATCGATTCCAGTCTGTCATTGTTGATCATTTCCAATCCGAACCCGTTAAAATCAAACATGGAGTCCCACAGGGATCTGTTTTAGGCCCAGTGCTCTTCACACTGTACACTGCTCCTCCCACTGAAATTATCAACCGTCATTCTTATGCTGATGACACTCAACTCCAGAAGAGTATTACCCCTGAAAAATTGTTGTCACTCTTGCAAGAAACATCAAACTGCTTCCTGGACATTCAAAACTGGATGACTCGAAATAAGTTACAATTGAACGTGGACAAAACTGAAGCAATGATCATAGGAACTAAACAAAAACTGTCTTCCATCACAATTGACACAATCAAATTTGGCAGTACATCCATCCCTCTTTCCACGTCAGTCAGGAACCTCGGTGTTGTCCTTGACAATACACTGTCCATGCAAAAATTTATCAGTCAGACATGTCAGTCCTGCCACTGTCAACTGCGGCGCATCAGTGCCGTCCGGATATATCTGTCCACTGACGCAACACCTAGACTTGTCGTTTCTTTCATTCTCTCTCGCCTTGACTACTGTAACTCTCTATTGTCTGGTTTGCCTGCTTCATCCATTCAGTCCCTTCAGCGCATACAAAACTCTGCTGCCCGACTCGTCCTCAGAAAGAAAAGATATGAGCACATCACTCCTCTTTCGCAACATCTCCACTGGCTCCCTGTCTCACACCGAATAAAGTACAAGATCAGCACTCTATGTTATAAATGTATTCACAAAACTGCCCCTTCCTATCTCTGTGGCTGCCTTCACCTCTACACTCCATCTCGCTCACTACATCGGCTTCGGATCCACTCTGTTTACGCATACCCAGATTCAAACACTCGACCGCTTCGTCAAGTCTCCACTCTCAGCTGTTTCAAGTCTGGCCTTAAAACCCACCTCTTCCCAAAATAGCCTCCCTTGTCTGCCCTTCCTTGTCTTTAGTTTCTACAGTTTTAGAGTTATGCATGCGTGTGAATGACTGGTGCGAAAGCGTTTTGATTTGTCTCTGCACAAGATTCAGTGCTATATAAATACCATTATCATTATTTATTATTATTAACACTGGTGATCAGTGCTGAACACTGATGAACACTGCTGATCACTGCTGATCAGTGGTGAACACTGGTGAACACTGTTGATCACTGCTGATCAGTGGTGAACACTGCTGAACACTGCTGATCACTGTGATCACTGGTGATCACTGCTGAACACTGCTGATCACTGGTGAACACTGCTGATCACTGGTGAACACTGTGAACACTGCTGATCACTGGTGAACACTGCTGATCACTGGTGAACACTGTGAACACTGTCAACGCTGCTGATCACTGCTGAACACTGGTGATCACTGCTGATCACTGGTGAACACTGCTGATCACTGGTGAACACTGCTGAACACTGCTGACTGCTGAACACTGCTGATCACTGCTGACTGCTGAACACTGCTGAACACTGCTGACTGCTGAACACTGTTGATCACTGCTGAACACTGCTGATCACTGCTGACTGCTGATCACTGCTGAACACTGTTGATCACTGCTGAACACTGCTGATCACTGCTGAACACTGCTGACTGCTGAACACTGCTGACTGCTGATCACTGCTGAACACTGTTGATCACTGCTGACTGCTGAACATTGCTGATCACTGCTGAACATTGCTGATCACTGCCTGACTGCTGATCACTGCTGAACACTGCTGAACATTGCTGATCACTGCTGACTGCTGATCACTGCTGACTGCTGAACACTGCTGATCACTGGTGAACTCTGCTGATCACTGCTAACTGCTGAACTCTGCTGATCACTGCTGACTGCTGAACACTGGTGAACACTGCTGATCACTGGATAAGTCCAACGCCTGACGCAGTCTGTCACGTCCTCCGTTAACCTGTGAAGTGGCGAACGGTCAGACGTGCCCCCCCCCCCCCCCCCCCCCCCCCCCCCCCCCCCCAGCTTTGAAAGATTGCATCATCTGTCCCCAAGTACTCAGGCAATTCCAAAGGGGCCTTGAATGACTGGGTGCTGGCTTGCGCTGGGTTATCAAAACTGGGTCTTCATGTGCCCACGTCCGGGCAAGCTGGACAGAACGTGTGTGTGTGTGTGTGTGTGTGTGTCCTCCAGCAGACTGCAAACAGCTGGGACATGTTCGTCGTCGCAATGTGCACAGAAAGAGAGAGAGAGAGAGATACGTGAGGACATCTGTATGATTCACCTGAGAAGTTGTCTTTCATTCGACTGATTCGAGAGGGTCGCAACTTCTGTTGTTTTTCTTGTTTTTCAAACATGTCGGTCATAACAGGTACCCTTAATTCATGTCTTCAAACATGTCGATCATAACAGGTACCCTTGATTCATGTCCTCAAACATGTCGATCATAACAGGTACCCTTGATTCATGTCTTCAAACATGTCGATCGTAAAAGGTACCCTTGATTCATGTCCTCAAACATGTCGATCATAACAGGTACCGTTAATTCATGTCCTCAAACATGTCGATCATAACAGGTACCCTTGATTCATGTCCTCAAACATGTCGATCATAACAGGTACCCTTGATTCATGTCCTCAAACATGTCGATCATAACAGGTACCCTTGATTCATGTCCTCAAACATGTCGATCATAACAGGTACCCTTGATTCATGTCTTCAAACATGTCGGTCATAACAGGTACCCTTGATTCATGTCTTCAAACATGTCGGTCATAACAGGTACCCTTGATTCATGTCTTCAAACATGTCGGTCATAACAGGTACCCTTAATTCATGTCCTCAAACATGTCGGTCATAACAGGTACCCTTGATTCATGTCTTCAAACATGTCGGTCATAACAGGTACCCTTGATTCATGTCCTCAAACATGTCGGTCATAACAGGTACCCTTAATTCATGTCCTCAAACATGTCGGTCATAACAGATACCCTTGCGGAGAGAAAACACAGCACCACATGCTTTTTCATTTCCCCCTGATGATTCAGTATTTGTATTGTATTATACTGCATTGTATTACATTGTATTATATTGTCTTGTATTGTCTTGTATTGTACTTTGTCTTGTCACAACAGATTTTTTTTTTTTCGAGTTTAACATTTAATACATACAAACGGACATACAAAACCAACATCTGGAATCAACAATATTTGCCACTGTGCACCACCTAAACTGCAAATCAGGAAAACAACACAACACTGTCTTCATACAGAGAAAAAACAAACAAAAAAGTCACATGCACCGTTAAAAACAAGTAAGTAAATGAAAGGGGAAAAAAATTAAATAAAAGAACAAACGTTACATTCGTGGTTGTCTCTACTCCTCCTCGTTGCCTTCAATCATTTTTATGTATGGGTACCATTTTCTAGAAAATGCTATGGACATCATTTCCATCGAGTGTATATATTTTTCGGTTTTATATATGTTTCTTAGGTCTGTTAGGAAGTACTTTATACATGGTTGATTTTATTTATTCTGCGTTTATAAATGAAATGTTTCGCCACTAAAATGATATAGTCAAATATTTCACCTGTTTTTGTAACATCATCATTTCCAAATAATACTAACTCTATATTAAACTTTACATTTGCACAATTTTCACACTTTTCCTTCAAGACATTCTCTAAGTCCCCCCAAAAGAGCTGAGTAAATGTACAGTGCCATAAGTAGTGTTGAATTGTGTCTATTTCATTTTTACAGAAGTTGCACATGTCGCTATTTGTTATTCCCATTTTTTTTATAGTATTTTGTTTGTAACCAATATACCATGACATATTCTAATCTGGAACCATTTCAATCTTACTTCTTTTATGTTTTTCACTTGTTTCATAGTGGTATCCCAATTTATTGCAATGTCTAGTTTTTGCTCCCACTTGATAAAAGAATTTATATTGTATAGAAAAATTGGTTCAAGTCCCAATTTCCAACATTATGTACTGTATATATTCTTTTAATCTTGTCTGTTTTGCCATCCCATATAAATTCATAGCACAGTTTCTGTAGTTGATTTATCTCTTTGTCCGGGGGATTGGGAAGAAGAATCCAAAAGTAAATGAGTTTTGAAAGTATAAGTGATTTTAAAATAGCAATTCTACCAAGGGGTGTACATATACGTTTTGACCAAATCTTGAAAAGCCTCTTAGCTTCTATCAATTTGTCTTTTGTATTCACTTCAGTTATTTTTGATAGATCTTCTGTGAACCAAATGCCTAAAAGTTTATATTTGGGGGGGTTCCATTTCATTTTCTTTTCTAGTAGATACCGGCGTTTTGAGTTCTTCATTCTTCATAACCAGACATTTAATGTTTTATCATAGTTAATTTTTAGCCCTGAAAATTCTTCAAATCCCTGTAGTCTTTCAAACAACTTTTCATACGATTCTTTATCTCCTTCTAATGTGAATGTTATATCATCAGCAAACTGACTAATTTTTAAAATGGTATCTAATAAATTTATGCCTTTAATTTCTTCATCTTCCCTAATCTTGCACGCCAGGATTTCTGAGCATAATACAAACAGATAGGGTGAGATTGGATCTCCCTGGCGGCATCCTCTTTGTATTTTCAAGCCTTTGGATACTTTACCGTTCACAATGACATATGATTTTATATCCTTGTTAAAGATGTGAATCCATTTACATCAACAGATTTCTCTGTGTGAAATTCGGGCTGTTTTCCCCGGGGAAGGGACGTCACAACAGATCTCTGTGTGAAATTCGGGCTGCTTTCCCCAGGGAAGGCACGTCGTGACAGTGCATCACCTTTCTTTTTTAAACCTTTCTTTTTCTGCCCGCAAGTGTAATTGTTTCATATCAAATCGGATTGTTCTGCAGAATTTTACTGAGGGATAACTTTTATGTTGCCATGGGCTCTTTTACAGCACGCGTGCTAAGTGAATGCTACACGGCTGACACGGGACCTCGGTTTATCGCCTCATTCGAATGACTACCACAAGGCCAGCAATCCACTCGCTGATAGGAAACGTGTTATGTGACACTCTGATAGGAAACGCGTTATATGACACTCTGATAGGAAACGTGTTATGTGACACTCTGATAGGAAACGTGTCATGTGACACACTGATAGGAAACGTGTTATGGGACACACTGATAGGAAACGTGTTATCTGAAACTGATAGGAAACGTGCTCTATGACACTCTGATAGGAAACATGTTATGTGATACTCTGATGGAAAACGTGTCATGTGACACTCTGATAAGAAACGTGTTATGTGACACTGATGGAAAACGTGCTCTATGACACTCTGATAGGAAACGTGTTATCTGACACTCTGATGGGAAACGTGTTATGTGACACTCTGATAGGAAACGTGTTCTCTGACACACTGATAGGAAACGTGTTCTCTGACACTCTGATAGGAAACGTGTTCTCTGACACTCTGATGGGAAACGTGTTATGTGACACTCTGACGGGAAACGTGTTATGTGACACTCTGATAGGAAACGTGTCATCTGACACACTGATAGGAAACGTGTTATGTGACACTCTGATAGGAAACGTGTCATCTGACACACTGATAGGAAACGTGTTATCTGACACTCTGATAGGAAACGTGTTATGTGACACTCTGATGGGAAACGTGTTATGTGACACTCTGATAGGAAACGTGTCATCTGACACACTGATAGGAAACGTGTTATGCGGTGACACTCTGATAGGAAACGTGTCATCTGACACACTGATAGGAAACGTGTCATCTGACACACTGATAGGAAACGTGTCATCTGACACTCTTCTGATAGGAAACGTTTTCTCTGACACTGACATAACGTGTCCTGACTGAAAATGTGTTCATCAAATATCCATTGGAACTCTCTTTGTAGCCGCTGTTCAGTGCAGTTTGCTTTTGACAGACATACGGACAGAGAGACAGACACCATAGACATATATATAGTAAAAATTGTATATATATATATATATATATATATATATATATATATATATATATATATATATATATCAGTGACAGACAGACATACTCTCTCTCTCCGTCACACACTTTCTCTTTCTCTCTGTCTCTCTCTCTTCATATTTTGTATAAAGTAGACTGTAGTTCTTTTAGTGTATTTGTTAGATTATTTGATTCGCAAGTTCAGCCAATATTACAGTATGGAGCAGAAATCTGGGGACTGGAAAATAGGATAGTAACAGAAAAAGTGCACTTGTTTGCATTGAAACGTTTTCTTAATGTAGACAATCGAACTCCAAATGATCTTGTTTATGGTGAACTGGGGAGATACCCTTTTAATCTAAATTCTTATATCAGATGTATTAAATATTGGCTAAGTTGACTAGAATGAATGAAAGCAGATATCCATTTAAAGCATACAAAATGTTATATAGTTTAGATAATAATGGTAAGAAGACTTGGGCAACGAGTGTTCGTCAGTGTTTAAATACATATGGTTTTGCATTTGTATGGGATAATCAAGGGGTGGAAGATATTGCAGGTTTCTTAAAGTGTTTCAGACAACGTATTCATTCAACGTATTGCAGGTGGCAAGATTGGCATGATCATATACAAACTAGTGATAGATTCGCACAGTTTAGACTTATTAAAACATCGCATGTGATTGAGCCATACATTGAGTTAGGACTGAACAGATACATAAAATGTACACTGACAAAATTTAGATGCATGTTCTTCGATTTTGTATCTGTATCTGAGCTGTGTTTTAAATGCATTGAGTTGTGGTGGTTGTTTATTGAATTTGCATTTGTACAGAAAGTTTTTGGCAAGTAAAATAATAAAATCTAAAATGTCATCTGTAGCAAATGTGTGTGAGTTTCCAAATAAAACTAATTCTTCACATAATTGGGCATTGTATACATTATTGCATTTGTTATTAATATCAGTTTGGAAAGCAGTCCAAAATCTCTGCACAATCTCACATCTCCAAAAAAGGTGTTCAATGGTTTCTGGATGTGATCCACAGAAGCTACATTTATCATTATGAGAGATATTCATCTGTTTCAGTGATTTGTTTGTTGCAATAATCCTATGAACTAATCTTATTTGAAACCATTTTAAGTTAACATCACTTATTTTGTGTATTTTGTGAAATGTCTGTTTCCAATTAATGTTCAGTTGCAACAAATCGTTCCATTTCTTACAGCATTTAGGGGTCGTATTGTTTTTAACTAGAGTATCATAATAAACTTTTGTTCCTTTTTTCACTGAATATATCATTTGTAATGATTTTCTCATCTGCAAAGCAGTGTTATTATCAATTTTAATGTTTAGGTTTTTTATATAATTTCTAACTGACCTTATGCAACCATTTAAAGTAAGGAAATTTGTTATATTTCCATGCTTTTGACTAAAATCTTCATAGGAAAGGAAACTACTGTCCCCGTGCACTAGATGAGAAATATTCCAGACCCCCTTTTCCATCCAATTTCTGTATGATAAAATCTTACTTCCAATTTTAATATTTTGGTTCAGAAAGATTGGTTCTGCTAAAACTTCTTTACTACTTAATAGTGGGACCTTCTGACAAAATTCTTTATAGGCTTGGAAAACATGGATCCAGAACTTATTCTTATCATTAGGTGTTGGTAGACAGGGTCCATATCTATCAATATCTTTGATAACTGGATTGCTTTCTTTTATTATTATTGTCCATTTATGGTTTGAAAACTTTAATTTACGTATCCAGCTCAGTTTAAGACCTTTAATAAATTGTTTGATGTCAAACATTCCTAATCCTCCTAATATTGTACTTTTAATTACTGTTTTTCTACTTATTCGATCCTGTTTTTTGTTCCAAATAAACTTGAAACATGCCTTCTGCAGCTCATCAATATATTCATCAGGTGGATTTGGTAGAAACATCCATAACTGGGTTATTTTTGATAAAATCAGTGACTTGAGAACAGCTATCCTTCCTAAAGGGGTAATCGGTCTTTTTATCCATATTCTAAATAACATTCTAATTTCAGACATTTTGTCTTTATAGTTTAATTCCTCACATTCTTCTAAATCAACAGTAAACCACACTCCTAAGATTTTAAATTTTGGTGGGTTCCATACCATTTTTAAATGAGGTAGATATCTAATTTGACATTGTTTTTTGCTACCCAGCCATATTGCTTGAGTTTTACCTGCATTCATATATAATCCTGAAAAACTACTAAACGAGTCAGTTGTCCTTATGATCTCCTCAAACGATATTCTATCTCCTTTGGTCATCAGTTGGGTGTCATCTGCAAACTGTGCAATTTTATGATCTGTATTATTAATATTAATACCTTTAATCAGTTTATTTTCTCTTATCATTATGCCAAGGATTTCAACACATAGAAGAAATAAGTAGGGTGAAATGGGATCACCTTGACGACATCCTCTCTCTACTGGAAACCAAGAAGACGCCGTTCCGTTTACTACTACTGCTGATTTAATATTTTGATAAAAGGTACTTATCCATCTACAGAAGACTGGACCAAATCCAAATGCTTTTAACACTTTCATCATGAAAGTGAAGTCAACAGTATCAAACGCTTTTTCAAAATCTATACAAATCAATAAACCAGGCAACTGCTTTGAATTTAAATAATGAATCATATCATATATTAATCTAATATTGTCACCAATAAATCTGTTAGACATAAATCCTGTTTGGTCATCACTAATTAAAGAGGACAGCACAGACTTAACTCTATTTGCTAAGCAAGAAGATCCAATTTTATAAACAACATTTAATAAAGATATCGGTCTCCAGTTCTTAATAAATTCTCTTGGTTTGTCACCCTTTGGTATACAAATTATTATGCCTTCTTTCTGTGTTTGTGACAGTTCACCTTTCTTCAAACCTTCATTTAGTGACCTGACAATTAAGTATCCAAGATCCTTCCAAAAGAATTTAAAAAATTCGGCAGAAAAGCCGTCAGTACCTGGACTCTTATTGTTCTGCATGCGTTTAAGTGCCTGGGTAGCTTCTTCATAAGTAATTTCACCCTCAAGGTTTTCTATTTCTATATTACTAAGTTTAGGCATTTCCTTAACAATATCTGCTATTTCACATGTTTGAATAAGTCTCTTTTTATATAAATGTTTATAGAAATCGTGAACCTCCTTTAATATTACATTATGTTCATGGATTTCTTCTCCTTTGTCTGTAACTAGTTTCTTCATACTCTTATTTACAAAGTGCCTTTTTTCAAGATTACAAAAGTATTTTGATACTTTTTCTCCTTCTGCTATCCATCTGGCCCCTGAACGCATGAGTACTCCTTCCATCTTCTTTTTTCTAATATCTACAAGCTTTAACTTATTCTCTTCTATTCTATCATTTTCTTGACATGTTCTGACATTCCTGCTTTCTAAGTTCTGTATTTCTATTTCTAACTGTTGTTCTTCCTCCTCTGTTTTACGTTTTTTCATTGTGGCATATGAGATTGTTTTTGATCTAATCTTCATTAATAGAACATCTAACAATAATTGGTCTGATATTACACACTGTATTTCGGACATTAGAATGTTTCTTAATTCTTCATAATTGTATAATGGAACTGCATATTCTCTAATAACTTGTTTGATTTCTTCTTTAATTTCATTTACATAATCTATATCTTTCAGTAAAGAATTGTTGAATTTCCAAAAAGATTTTCGTTTAATTTTTTCACCAAATGAAAGTTTAAGAACTATCATTGAATGGTCTGTCCTATAGCCATATTGGATGTCTGCTTCATGCACATACTGTATCAAACATTCAGATATAAGGAAGAAGTCCAAACGGCTCTGTTGAAAAGGGGATGGTCTACGCCATGTAAAACGTGTACTATCAGGGTTTAAATCTCGCCAAACATCATACATATCTAAGTTTGTCATAATATCTTCTACTTTGTCTCTAGCTTTAGGGTTATTTATGTGTTTATAATTAGAATAATCTTTATGTGGGTCAAGAACTAGATTCCAGTCACCTCCAATAATCAGGTTTGGGTATCCAAACTGTGTAATATTTTTTTCCAGTTCATCATAAAATTCTGGGGAATCTTTGTTTGGGCCATAAATGTTTACAATTAAGAAATCCTTTTCTACTGTTGTAAAGGAAATAATTATGCAGTTTCCATTAGGATCCTTGTACACCTTTTTAATTTTAAATTCAAAATTGTTATTGAACATAACAGCAACACCTCTGGATTGTGAATTATGAGATGCAAAGTGACAAGTGTAACCCCATTCAGATCTAACATACGATTCAATATTTGGGTCGAAATGTGTATCTTGAAGGAGATAAATGGAGTGTTTCTTTTGTCTAAGAAAGTGAAAAACATCTCTCCTCTTTTTAACGTTACCCAGTCCTTGACAGTTCATGGAAACAATGCTTATATTTTCCATTTTATTTTATTATTATTGTGGCTATTATATCAAGTAATTAATGGCTTATACTATATTTTCTAGTGGAGTCTAAAGGGCATCCACTCATTCTATTTGCATGGTACATAGTACAACTGAGCAAAGGCTTTCAAATAAAGAAAAATACACTCCTTTATAAGTACCCATCACTGAGTGACAATCATTTATATCATCCATGACGGGACAAATTAAAATAAAAACAAAGTACATCAAGAGAAAAGCACACATTTAGACAAACAGGTAAGTCTTGGTCAAGTGAGTGGGCTCCTGCGGCGAGGCGACGTGCATCACTGGAGAAAAAAACAAAACACACAACAACAACAAAAAACCCAAAAAACAACCTGTGTTTGTGTCCTGTTTGCGTTAACAATAACGTGTGCGCAGTTGGGAGCATGTTACACGCACATGCTCATGATGCATGCATGTGGGGGGGAGCCTATTTTTGTGTCATGTTTGTATTAACATAGCGTGTGCATAAGTGGGAGTATGT
>NC_134881.1:38685909-38775909 GCF_041734735.1 Babylonia areolata | reverse complement strand
GCCGCGATACTCCACCATGCATGCACCCACTTCGATTCGGCCCCAATTTTTCTGAGCTTGGTTTTAACCATGTACATGTTTTAATTATAGTATAATTTTATGCTTGATCGCTTACTGTGTTCCCGGCATAGCATGTGTATGATTGTGACTATTTGACAATAAGTTGTATGTGAGGCTGGCCTAGTACATTATGTTAGTCAGTATCTAAGCATTCAGTTGTATGTTTTTTCTCTACTGATTCATATTGAATGCCTGTGAGACCGTCAGTGATAACTGCATGTGTGTGAGTGTAATCCGTGGTTGTATGTGAGTTTCACATCAACTGAACACATAAGCATTTTATGCCATTTATGTATTCATATTGACTGACTGCATAGATTCTCGTGCATCGAATAGCATTCACCACACGTGAATTTCTCTACATAAGATCAGTAATGAAGTATTCTGTATTTTGTTACTGGTCACTGATGGACAATGACACACCAAACAGCCCCCCCCCCCCCCTCCCCACTCTCTCTCTCTATTTAATTTTCCGACAGCTTTGATTTGTGCATCGATCTGACTCAGTAATTATATATGACTCACTTAAAGTGCTGAAAAATCTCAACAATATTCTTGAACGAACGAACGAACCGGAAGGAAGAAAGAAAGACAGAAAGAAGAAAGGGGGAAAAAAAACATCGATATGAAAGAAAAGCAAATCGAACAAGTAGGTCGATCCCTATCTTTTTTTGTTTTTATCATTTATTTTATATAATAAAATCGATAAACATCGTGGAGTGATGGCCTAGAGGTAACGCGTCCGCCTTGAAAGCGAGAGAATCTGAGTGCGCTGGTTCGAATCACGCCGTTCAGCCGCCGATATTTTCTCCCCCTCCACTAGACCTTGAGTGGTGGTCTGGACGCTAGTCATTCGGATGAGACGATAAACCGAGGTCCCGTGTGCAGCATGCATTTAGTGCACGTAAAAGAACCCACGGCAACAAAAGGGTTGTTCCTGGCAAAATTCTGTAGAAAAATCCACTTCGACAGGAAACTAATAAAACTACACGCAGTAAAAAATACAAAAAAATGGCCCGGTGGCGCTGTAATGTAGCGACGCGCTCTCCCTGGGGAGAGCAGCCCGAATTTCACACAGAGATATCTGATGTGATAAAAAGAAATGCAAATACTGACGTTTGCAAATGCAAACAGCTGAAAGCAAGCCCAACGTTTACGTCAGAGACAATAATAGAACTGGCGCAAGAAACAGCTAGCCGACTGCGAGCGATATAAAAGCTCAGTTCTTCAATTGTAAAGGTAAGAGTTTTTATCACATTTTCCGATTCGTAACAAGTCGCCGAACCTCGGACTCATCTCGGACTTCTTAACATGCGGGATGTAGTCACTCAGGGCTCCTCCGCGGTTCGGAACTTGGAGACTGAAGTTTGAAAAAAGAACAATCGATACGAGTGATCATTTTCTGCTGCACATTAGGCCATCGTTACCGTTTTTGACAGTGAAAACTTAATTCGAGTCGGGCCCCATGTTCCGCCATCTTCTGCAGCTTTCTTCCAAGCAAAACAAAAGCGTCTTTTGAGGGAGGTCCAATGTTGGCGATCCTGACGTAGGCCAAAATATTTACTGCAATTGGCTTCTACTGTACCTACCAGTGGCAGTGAGAAGAATGAAGATTTGGAGAGCCGCCCGGAATAATGATAGTAACATCGGCAACCACTGTCAAGCTATCACTTTAGGCCCCCGTACGTTTCGACCGAAGTCATGTCAGGAACAAAGTGGGATGGTTTTTAAAAGCTGTAAATCTGAAATTGGCCTTTCTTTATATTTCTGATATTGTCCATGTAACATTCTTTTAAGAAACAAAATGGCGATCAGAATTTTCAAACTGAGCTTTTCGCCACGTCAGTGGCAGTCTAGTCACTGTTGTGATGATGACATTGGGTTTTTCCGAACTGATAACGGCGATTCCCGTTACGCCGTTTCAAAACTAATCGTCACGAGACAAAGACGGCTCACACAATGCCTTTTTGTTGTTGTTTATTTACCTTTCAGTAAATGTAAACTGCAAGACAAACTCAGGACAGAAAACTGCAAAGCCACACAGAACGTAGACTGATGTTGAATGTGCTTCACTGCATGACTTTGTGCGCGGGGAGAGCCCGACCCACTGTCTGCCACTGACACACAGCCGGGTTACTTCGGAATAGATATTTGTAGTGACTACTTCCATGTGCATATCGGTATGTCAAGTATGCCACCTTATCTGGGACAGAAATATATCATACTACCTAAGTTTCCCTAAGTACTCGATCTGCTGACGAAGACTCTAGAACGAACATCACACACACACACACACACACACACACACACACACACACACACACACACACCAATTTTAAGTCTGCGGACGCGCAGTGCAACATGGGTTTTAAAAGGTGTTCGACACTAACTTCTCTGTAACCTGCTGTCAACAACAATAAAAATATTAAAAAAATCGTCCGAACTTGACTTTTTAAACGATTAGCAAAACATTAGTTGCATGAAGATGTGTTGTTCACACCCCCCCCCCCCCCCCCCCCCCCCCCCCCACGCCGCCACAAAACATTAGCTGCATGAAGAGGTGTTGTTCATTTCTCCCACGCCACCACAAAAAAATTAGTTGCATGAAGAGGTGTTGTTCACCCCCCCCCCCCTCCCCCCACCCCCACAAAACATTCGTTGCATGAAGATGTCTTGTTCACACACACACCCCCCTCCACGCCGTCACAAAACATTATAGTTGCATGAAGAGGTGTTGTTCATTCCCCCCCCCCCCCCCCCCCACGCCGCCACAAAACATTATAGTTGCATGAAGAGGTTTGTTCATCGCCCCCCCCCCCCCCCCCCCCCCCCCACGCCGCCACAAAACATTATAGTTGCATGAAAAGGTGTTGTTCATCTCCATCACGCCGCCACAAAACATTATAGTTGCATGAAGATGTCTTGTTCACCCCCACCCCCTCCCCCCCCCTAAAACATTAGAGTTGCATGAAGAGGTGTTGTTCATCTCCACCACGCCGCCACAAAACACACCAAACCACTGCTCTGTACGCCCAAGCTAACGATACAAAAGCCCTGGGCGTTTACAGTGAAAAATGCAATGACGCGTGCATACTAAAAATACAAATACACCCGCACGCGGCACAGATCATCACAGAATCCGAACCGATGTCCAGTACTGACGAATATCTTTGATCTTGGACATGAAAAAGTCAGCAAAAACCTGGGAAAGGTCTGGCAGACTAACAGGTAATGGTAAAGGAGAAGTATTTGTCTTACCGAGTAAACTGTTTGTGATATATATATATATATATATATATATATATATATATATATATATCACTGGTTCAAATAAAATATAAACATAACAATGAAATAATAAGACAAGATAAACAAATAAATAATGCATTAAAAAATAGCGGAGGGAAAGATACGTAGAAAACACACACACACACACACACACACACACACACAAACAAAACAAAACAAAAAAAAAAACTGACAAAAAACAACAAACAAACAGAAACAACATCTGGCTGTCAGTGTGGAAAACAACTACCTGGCCAGTTGCCCACACGTACGATTAACTGTTTCGCGCAGTACGTACGCGCTAAATGCTAAACACCTTTGCTCACAAAACAACAACAACAACAACAAAAAACAAAGCAACCAGCTGGCTGTCTTGGGAGGAGACAAAAATACGCAAAATATTTACTTGCTGATTAGGGTTTCGAAATAAATAGTGTCATAAAATAAATAGGTTTTGAAATAAATAGTGTCATAAAAGAAATAAAAACAAAAACATTATATAAAAACTCCTATCAGCTGGAAGGCAAAGGTTATTACGGGATATTGAGAGCAGCATAAAACAACAACAAAAAATTCCTCATGAAAACACAGTAAGCTCCGGGTCCCCTCACAGAATTAAAATCCTTCCTTGGGCGTGGGCTCGGCAACATCGAAGGGAGTGCCAAGAGAAAAACAAAGATAAAGCACATACACAATCACTCAAGAATCGCTGAACAACTGTGAATGTGGACACACAAGCGCTGATTAAATTAGATCCCTAGAGAGACGTAATGATCACAACACAATAACACGCGCCAACACAGCGGCGTGAGAACGTGTGGTCTGTGCGAAACACGTAATCACATTGGCCCAGTTCTCTTGAACTTTCGGCAAAACGAGTAACGTCATTATGTACTGAATTATGACCTGTCATCATTAAAAAGCCAACGTGTGTGTAAGGCTGAAACGAGTCTGTGCCAGACCGACCAATCAGAAACCACAGCCACCGCCCCCCACGCCCCACCCTCCCGCCCCCATCCCCCCTCCGATTCTATTTTTAACGGGTATTTGTGGAGGCGGCTGGAATGCGTGAACATGAACATGACCGCTTCCTGCACTTTTCATGGCCACAAAAATCTTACACGGTGAAGGTCAAAACACATGCAAGGTGAAGGCTAGAAATACTGTATCTTTCACATTTACAATTATTTCCTTTTACTTCTATTCATGTCGCCGGTCCGTGCGACGTTCACGGTGGTTTAGAAATACGTGCATATAAATAATGGATGTCATGTTTGTACTGTGTTTATAATGCCAGGCGTAGCAGACGTATTTTTGTGGGCTGATACAATTATCACAGTGACATGTTTTTTTAGCCTCTCTCTCTCTCTCTGTGGTGGTGGTGGTTGGTGTGTGTGTGTGTGTGTGTGTGTGTGGTTGTGGTGTGGTGTGGTGTAGTGTGTGTGTGTGTGTGTGTGTGTGTGTGATAATATTATGTATATATTGCAACTATACATTATGATGTTGTTCTTTTACATAACACAATGATTTATACTTTCTTTTAAAAAAATCAATTGAATAAGGCTGCATCCAAAATACTGTTTCTGTTTTCTGAACATTCTTTCATTGATATAAAAGTAAGTAACTTACTATTGTATTTGTATTTCTTTTATCACAACAGATTTTTCTGTGTGAAATTCGGGCTGCTCTCCCCAGGGAGAGCGCATCGCTATACTACAGCGCCACCCTTTAAAAAAAAAAAAAAAATTCCTGATTTTTCTACAGAATTTTGCCAGGAACAACCCTTTTGTTGATGTGCGTTCTTTTACATGCGCTAAGTGCATGCTGCACACGGGACCTCAGTTTACCGTCTCATCCGAATGACTAGCGTCCAGATCACCACTCAAGGTCTAGTGGAGGGGGAGAAAATATCGGCTCTTTTTCTGTGCTATCAATCCGTGTTGCTGATAAGAACTACGTCTTTTTCTGTGCTATCAGTCCATGTCACTGATAAGAACTACCTCTTTTTCTGTGTTTTCAATCCATGTCGCTGATAAGAACTACCTCTTTTTGTGCGATCAATCCACGTCGCTGATTTTTTGGCTGAATGAAAGGAATGCAATCCCAAGAGGAAGAAGTTTAAATACAGAAATTGTAACTGACACCACGAATACACACAAATATGAATATACAAACCTTACTGTCAATACTTTGGTACAGAGGTTTTGTTTGTTTTGTTGTTTTTTTTTGTTTGTTTGTTTTGTTGTTGTTGTTTTTGCAGCACGTGTCCAACATAAAAAACAACAACAAATAAAATGAATGAAAAATAAAATGATAATTTGAGTGGCACCAAACAGAAATAGCTATATATACAAATATACAGATTATTGAAATTCTCATGCCCCTCGATCCATTTCAGTCAACCAAGCCTCATTGCACATCTTCCAACTCCACACACACACACACACACACACACACACACCATGGCCTGCAAACTCAATCTTGCCTCATGCAGTAAGGCAACATTCCTTCACTGACAGACACACTCGCCAGAAGCAGTCAAAGGGTTAAAGATGTGGTATCTAGACAATTATTTTATTTTCAGACAAATCAAATCAAACTATGGTGCTTTTAGAGCCTTGCCAATCACTAATGCCATCTCAAGGCTATCATCAGATCAGGTTTTCACACAGACACACACACTGACAGCATTATGCTGTTGTACTATTACTATGTCCAAATTATATGCAAATAGTTCAGTTATAGCAACTTCTAGTCAAGCACTATATTTACTAACAACTGTTTCCCAAAGAGTTTTCATGAGTGGTGATTATTTCACACTTATTTAGCACATGTCTCTCAGACTTTGGTCCGATTCGCAGACCAATTCTGAGTTTAGCTCTCAGACTATTATCAAATTCATTTCGGACCAAATATTGTTCTAATGTCAAGTGCATATGCTTTAGTAACCTGACAATTGAGCATATAATTTTTCACTGTAGCTTGATGAAGCCTTTTGTACACAAAAGTGTGTCTTCACAAGTGACTGAGAACGTTGATGTTTTTGACTTTTTGCATTCATCATCAGTTGTTTCGCTTGTCAGTTTAACGACTTCTCTTTTACGAAGTCCTTGAATTAATTTCCTGTAACTGTATTTAGATTTTTTTTCTTCCCAAATTTCACCCTCATTTTTACCCTCATTTGCCCAGTTTCTCCCAACCCTCCATTCATCCACATCTCCCACCCCTTCTAACTGATAATACTCAGATACTTCAAGGCCTGACTAAGCGCGTTGGGTTACGCTGCTGGTCAGGCATCTGCTTGGCAGATGTGGTGTAGCGTATATGGTTTTGTCCGAACGCAGTGACGCCTCCTTGAGCTACTGAAACTGAAACTGTATTCATAAATACTTTAACAAAATGTCTTCAATCACCGATATGTGTGACGGGACATTAAACAAAATTCCTCCTCCTCTCATATTTCGCCTTAACCTCAGCCTCCTCTTGTGATTATGTACATGTAGTTTGTAAAGTCAACATTACAGGAACTTTTTTTTTTTTTTTTTTTTGCTGATATCAGTGTTATAACAGGTTATAATTTAATTTCAAATGATTGTATCCCAGAGATTCATTTTCCTTGCTCAGTGAGGACTGGCATTATGTAATTCATATCTCTCTCTCTCTCTCTACATATATATATATATATATATATATGTGTGTGTGTGTGTGTGTGTGTGTGTGTGTGTACATGATAGATATTGGATAGAATGGATGTTTTCACTTGTGGTTGATGACATATCCAGATGGTTTATTTACTTAGTTGCAGTACATATCCTTACTTAGTAACTATATTATCTGTATATATTTTACATTTTTTGTGTGTGCTATTTTTTTTCTTTTTGGGGCATGGGGGTGAGGGTGGGATGGGGGTCTTTTCTTTCATGCTTTGTTTATTTTGTCCCCTTTTCCTTTCTCTCTCTCTCACACACACACACACGCACACAATACACACTAGTACTTACAGCGATACGTAGTGAGATGTCAGCCTCTGGGACAACGCACACACACACACACTGCTTGCGACACGGCAAGAGGGAGAGAGAGAGCGGCTCTGGTCAGATGACTGACCTGGTGAAAAGTGACCACTGATCACCCACTCCATCTCTGTATGCAAGTGAAGCGGACTGCAAAGACAATCGCATGTGCTGTGAAACAGATTGGCTCAAGTCAGGCTAAATCTGATAAAAACTATGTTTCTTACAAGGTGTTCAGTGATAGATTTCTAAATGATTCCTGAACCGATTTACGTCGGGTAGGTTGCAAAAGAAAGAGCTCAACACCTACTTTCTAATGAGTATAAAATGAAGTGTTGATTATTTAAGATGAATTTATAATCTTAATTTAAGTCACCAGAAGAGGGTCAGTTTTAGCAAGCTGATCGCGGAAAATTACAAACTGCGTTAAATCAGTTTAATGTAGGCAAACATGAATGGAATAGATTTAAAGATGGAATTGTGACAATTCTGCCAGTATATAATACTTGTAGTTTACTGATCCAACAATAGCGATATTAAATAGGTGGACCAGAAACACAGATTCCAGCTCAGCCAATAGCGTACCTTGACACTGGTCGAGGAGTGAGTGTGTGGCGTGAAGGAGAAAATGATGTAAGCTAAGCGTCAGTTGAAATCTTTAGGCTGATGAACGATTAAACTGAAATCAAGTATGCTTCTAACTGATTAAAGTGTGTGTGTAAGCACAACCAATATAATATTGCAGTGAACGATACAGAGACTTGATCTGATAGATGTTTGGAGCCTTTGTCCTAAAGGGGATTTACATTCAAAACGGGAATGGTGTCACACATTCTGCGCGGGTCATTGAAGACCGGCTGTTAGTTGCGAAAACAGCGTCTGCTATACAGATTGTGCGTGAAGCAGTTTTTGAAGCAAGAAGAGCGCTTGGTTACAATAGGACATACTACCTATCCCTATAATTTGTTTGGTAAATCTTCTCTGTACATTTTCAATAAAGTCAATATGTTTTCTAAGGTAAGAGGACCATACCACATTACCATATTCCAGTATTGGTCTTACTAATCATTTGAATAATGGCATCATAACAACTTTATTTTTATACTGGATAAAATGGGTGATAATGCCTGCTATTCTATTTTCTTTTTTTACTGTAGCATTAATGTACTGTTCAAAAGTTAAATTTTCATCCACCAAAATTCCCAAATCCTTTCCTAACTCAGTTTCTTATAAATCATCAGAGTTCATATGATAAATATATTTGGGGTTATCTTTACCAATGTGAAGTACTTTACATTTTTCATTGTTAAACTTCATTTGCCATGTCTCTGTCCATTTGACGAGTTTATCTATACATTCTTGGAGCAGAATTTGTTTTTCTTCATTATTGAATATTCATTCCCCAGTGAGCATTTGTGTCATCAGTAAATATTTTTACAAAACACTCCAAAACATCTCACATATCATTAATACAGTAAATGAATAATGATGGCCCCAAAACACTTCCTTGTGGAACTCCACTGGTTACATTTGATGTGTCTGACTTCTCATCTGAAATGCTTGCATACTGGTTTCTATTAAACTACCTCTTATATGATAGCCCTTCATTTTGTGTACACTCGTTTATGTGGAACCTTATCAAAGGCCTTTTGAAGGTCTAGGTATACAATGTCTATAGGCATATTGTTGTTTATCATAATCATCCAGTCTTGAATAGTATTTAATGACTGTGTAACACAAGACCTTCCAGATGTAAATCCATACTGGTAATTTGATAAAGGATTATTCTCAGTTAAATGCTTATTCAGCCTATCTCTGACAATACCTTCGCAAGTTTTACATACCACAGATCATGTCAGATGTAATAAGACTAACTGGTCTGCAGATACTTGGTTCGTTCTTATTACCTTTTTTGAAAATAGGTTTGACCTCTGCTAGTTTAAATCTGTCTGGTACCTTTCCTTCCTTCAAACTTCTATCAAATAAGAATTTCAAAGGGAAAGAAAGAGCATCCCTTGTCTCCTTTGAAATCCTGGAGTATACTCCATCTGGACCTGGTGACTTAGAGATGTTTAAACAAGACAGTTTATCAATGACTTCCTTTTCTGAGATTTCTGTATCAGCTAAGGTATTGTCTTTTCTTTTTGGGAAGTGTGGCAGATTGTCAACATCTTCTTCAGTAAAAACACTTGTGAAAAAATCATTTAAGACCCCTGCCTTTTCTTGATTACTGTCTGTTAGGGTTCCATCTGGCTTAATGAGGTTTGATATACTGTCTCTTGGTTTTGTTTTGGATGAAACATATGCATAGAAACTTTTGGGATCATTTTTTTATATTTCTAGCCAGCTTTATTTCATGTTGTTTTACTGATTTATGCATAACCCATTGCACTTGATTTCTGGCACGTGTGTATGCATTATAGTTTTCCTTAGTCCTGAATTTCTTGAATGTTTTAATGGTTTTGCACTTTAATCGGATTTTATCTAGTAAAGTCTGTGGAATAAATTTATTGATGGGAAATATCTGCAAGGGATATATTTTTCTATATACTCATTTATTTTGCTTTCAGTTATACTCTACCACTGATTTGTGCTTAGTTCCTGTGTCAGTATGTTTTCCATTCCACACTGTCAAGGAATTTTCTAGCCCCTTCATAGTCCCCTTTGTTCCACATGTATTTTTTACCCACTTAATTTGCTCATGTTTAACATCACATGATGACAGTTGCAAATCAAAACAAAATATAACATGGTGGCTCTTTCCAACAGGAGGAAAGAATACTAGGTTTTCAATGTAGTATTTATTTTTTACAAAGTATGAGATCTAAGGTGTTTGCTCTCTGTAGTTCTCTAAAACAAGTTGGTTCTTTCACTGCCTGAAAGAGATACAGATCCTTGATCCTTTCAAGGAACAGGGTAGCTGGGTGATCTCAATGTCTTGTGAATATTTCATTTAACCAATCGATTTCAGGGCAGTTGAAACCACCCACTAAAATAACAGGATATTGTTTGAATACTGATGGGAAAATGTTTGTACAATGTTCGAATACTAACACAAGAAAGTTTTGCTTCAGTAACCGAGTTATGAATGTATGGAATCAGCTGCCACTGCATTTAAAACAAGCACCATGAACTAACTCATTCAAGAATCAACTGGACAATTCTACAAAATTCGTAACTATTTTTAGAGTTTGATGAATAAATAAAATGTAAATGAAGCGTCGAACCTTGACCAAAGTCTGTTACAGAACATGTCATGAGATCAAATTCAAAGAAGGGACCTTTTATAAGCTTCAAAGCTTGTTTTTGTCTCTAACCTACTACTACTATTGCAACGACTATGAATGTTGTTGTTGTTTGTTTGTTTGTTTAGTTTTGTTTTTCTGCTTTTTTTTGTTATCAGATAAGTGATAAGAAACTCTAGGGAGAGCTGGGCAGTACAAGGTCTTCAGAGAAGAAGCCCTCGTCAGTCAAGTGTTTGTGATCAGATAATACTTTAAACGCAACATTACTTCATTAACTTACTTACAAGTCCGTTATATACTGGGTAGCCTTGCCACACACATTGATGTATTTTTTGCCTTTTGTTCTCTTTTCATGTGCCCCCTTGAGACTTTTTGGAATACATCTTGACCTGATAATCAACAGGCTTCGAGAAACACGTTCTTCCTTTCAAACAACAACAAAGTTCGGTCACTCTTGAGACAAGGGCATGCCACTTCAAGCCGTTGATTCACAGTTTCAGTTTCAGTTTCTGTTTCATTTCAAGGAGTGTCAGAGCGTGTAGATAGATTCATATACGCTTCACCGGTAAATGTGCTTTAAATAAATTATTATTATTTCTTTCTTTTTTTTTAAAGATTCACAAATTTTCGCGAACAGCCATAAATGGCGCATGCGTAGTTCACATCAAGCGCCCAATATTGGAATTCCCCACAGTTAATTTTGGAAGCAGAAAAATGGACGCCTCAGTGTCAGAATTTAAACGGTGGATTTGCTTTTTTGTAAGCCCTTCTGAAAGACTGTTATGGGGTAAGGACGACAGTACTTTCACAAAAGAGGTAAACATGAATATGGTCCTTGAAAAAACAACCAGCCAAACAAAAAACTCTTTATAGAGCACATCACAGTCAACATGAGTACGTGTGAGATGGTTCCAGCTCTGGAAATGGCTGCGAACGACACACCACTTTTGATGCTTTTTCAGGATTGTAAAATTTTGTGTATTAAGCTGACATGTTTTTGTGGGGTTTTTTTTTTCAAACAAGAAAGCATTCAAGGGTTTATACAAAGTACAGGAACAAAAAACAAATTTTACACTATTATTTTTTGGGTGCCTGTGGGCAGTTAGTAGGAGTACTCTGAGAAGTAGGGGCTAATTTTGTTTGTACCTCTCGGTCCTTTTACGCCCGTTATGTTACATGAATTTTTTTTAGTGGTTTTCTTTGCATGTCTACCCAAATTTCCTTTTGCCATCAATGAAAATAAAATATTACTCATCAAAATCATGAAAACTCTGTTGCACTTTGGGATCACGAGCAGATTTTTTAACTTGTTAAGACCGTGCAGTTTTTATGTTAGTGTACAGACTGTACCAGTGCTTGATAACTCGATTCGTAAAACTGAACTTAAGGATGTTTATGTTACAATGTCTCAAGTAAAGTTTTCCTCACTATTCCCTGTTTTCACCCTTCGCCTTCACCTATCCTGTAGTCTTGTGGACCGTTGGGGCGCCACAGGTGATCTGGCAACCAGCATCCTCCAATCCTCTCGGTTTTCTGACCTCCTGATTGTATTGCTCAACCTCAAGCCCGTCCATTCTGGGATGTTGTCCTCCCATCTCTTCCTCTGTCTGCCTCTCCTTCTCCCTCCTTGCACTGTGCCCTGCAGGAATGTCTTGGCAAGCCCTGATGATCTCATGACATGGCCATACCATTTGAGCTTGCATCTCTTGACCAAGGTTAACAGGTCTTCGTATGGCCCAATGACTTGCCTGATTCTGTTTCTTCGTTCGTGATATGATCTGTGTAGGAGATGCCCAGGAGTCTTCGAAAGCATCTCATCTCAGTGGACTGTATTCTCTTTTCTATTTCAGCTGTTAAGGTCCATGATTCACATGCATACAAGAATATTGATGTCACCAGGGTACGCATCAGTCTGATCTTCGAGCCAAGTGCAATGTTCCGGTCATTCCAGATGTACCTCAGTTTTGTGAGCGCTGCTGTCGCCTGTGCAGTCCTGGAGAGTACTTCGGGTTTGTATCCCTCATCTGTCACAATTGCTCTCAGGTATTTAAAGTTGTGGACAGATTCTAGCTTCTGGCCATCCACTCTTATGTCAGTGCTGAAACCATTGGTGTTGTTGGTCATCAGTTTGGTCTTCCCTGCACTGATCTGCATGCCATAGGCTCTAGAGGTTTTATCAAGGTGGTCCAATATTGTCAGCGAAACGTAAGTTGGTGACTGCTCTGCCTCCGATGTTGACTGTTCCTTTGTGGTCTTCAAGTGCATCAGTCATGATTCTTTCCAGGAAGATGTTGAAGAGAGTTGGTTAGAGCAAACAGCCTTGCCTCACTCCGACTGTGGTTCTGAACCAGTCCCCTATGTTACTGTTGAAGTAGACTGCGCTGGTGGCTTTGTCGTAGAGGTTCTGTATCATTCGGGTCAGGTTGGCATTGATGTTATACAACCTCATGGTGGCCCATAAAGCTGCATGCCATACTCGGTCAAACGCCTTCTTGAAATCCACGAAGACGTGGTAGAGGTCTTGCTGATGTTGGAGGTACCTCTCGCACAGTACCCTGTTTTACCAGAAGTCAAAATGATCATTTTGCCTGCACTGATATTGTCTAAGGTATATATCTAGATTTAATCACCTCGTAATCATCTTCCTTTCAATGACGGCAGTTGCAAGTATCTTTACTGTTAAGTTTGTCATATATCTGCATTGATGGCTCTCCTTTGAACTTTTTCCAAAGCAATAGATTGTCTCTAAGTTAAGGTATAGATACCATACTGCATTTCCATACTCTATATGTGGCTAAACCAGGGCTTTGTACATTTTGATATACTCATAAAATATCATTATCAATATAATCAAAGGATATTTTTTTTATTATACCTAATATTTGGTTTGTTTTAGCAATTGCCTTTTGTATGTGTGGATCAAATGATAAAGTTTCATCAAAATACTCCCTGATCTTATTATTCCTTACAAACAGTAATAGGATTTATGCTGTTGTTAGAATTTATTGCATACTCATGTTTGGGATATTTTCTGCCAATGTATAGGACTTTACATTCTTTCGATATTAAAGTAAAGATTTCAATTTTTTGTCTGTTCCTGTAAGTCCTTTTCTTCTTCCTCAATTTTACCAGAAATATTGTAAAGCTATGTATCATCTGCAAAGACTTTACATGTGCTTTAAACATTTTCTGGGAGACCATTGATGAATATTGTAAAAAGAATGGGACCAAGTCCACTTAAAACATTAGCTACACAGTTTGTGAGTAGGAGTTCCCAAATTTTGCTCTTTGTATTCTACCTGTTAAAAAGCTTTTTTGTTTGTTTTTTGTTTTTGTTTTTTCATCAAGACAAGGAGTTTATCCTCTGTTAGTCTGTAACATATGCTTCCAGCTCGATCAACAATCTTTTGTGAGGAACTCTATCAAATGCCTGGTTAAAATCTAGATATATTACAGGTATCGTGTCTCCATAACCTAACTTAACAGTGAAATCTTTCATTACTTCCAGTAATTGTGTTACACATGATATTTCTTCCTTTTTTTTCTTTTTTCTTTTTTTTCTAAAACCATGCTGACATTAAGATCACAAGTTAATGTTCTGAAAGTGCTTAACTATGTCATCATGAATCGCAGATTCTAAAACTTTTCATGGTATTCACATTAAACTTATTGGTCAGTAATTTCCAGGATCCATTTTAGAACCCTTTTTCAATTTATATATATATATATATATATATATATATATATGTATGTATGTATGTATGCTATTATCTCAGCCTTCTTCCAATCCTTTGGTAATCTCCCTTGTTCCAGTGCCATCTTAAATAAATCACTCAGTGGCATACCAGTCTCATTATGTAAATCTTTCAACACATCTTAAATAACTCAGTGGCATACTAATCTCATCATGTGAATCTTTTAACACCTTTGCTTGTACCTGGTCAGGTCCTTGGGTTTTTGAGGAGTCCAGAGCTTTCAACTTTTTTGAAAACCATTTCTGTTCTGGTAACTTTGCTTAAGTACTTATTTGACTTTGATCCTTTCCCTTTTATTGGTAAATTTAAGTCATTTTCTCTGTTAAAGACACCAGAAAAGACTATATTTTGTGTTTCAACTTTTCCATAAATTGTTTGTTGCCATTTCACCATCTTCCTTTCTTAGAAAACCAATTCCTTTATTTACTTTAATCTTGTCAAGTACTTACTTCCAAAAGTATTTTGTTTTAATTTTACTGTCTTTCGTTGTTTCTTATGGTTTTTCTTTGCTCTTTTTATTATTTTCTTGCATTTGTTTCTCTCTTCAATATATTTCTGGTTGTCTCTTCCAGATTTGCATTTTAATTTAAGAATTTTATAAATGAGTTGTACATTTTCTTCATAGCTTTCAATACTTTTTTACCTAGCCAGACTGGCCTGTGTCTTTCTTTAACTTTGTTCCTAATTAGTGGTGTGTGTGTTTTCCATTAATTTGTAGATCACTGATTTAATACAATCCCAGGCCTTATCTATATCCTGAAAATGTATAGTTGACCAATCTATTAATTGAATAATTCTATTTCTTCTCTCACTGCCTCATAGTTGCCTTTAAAAAAAAAAGACAAAAAAAAGACCATACTTATAATGCCAGGTAGTGCCAGTGCTGAGTTTGGGGAATGTATACAGGTGAAAGTCGCTTTTTTCAGAGGAGCTAGATGCTGAATGTCAGATATTGGGTTTTCCTTTCCCACTGGGACCCAGTCTGATATATTTTTATCTCTGACCTTCCCTTCTTCTTGTTGGCTTCTTTTACTTTCTGTATCAAAAAAGCATCCTGTAAAAGTTCAGTGATATTGTTATCTTTTGTTGAAGTCCCAGTTCGATCCCATTTTATTGAAGAAAAATTTAAATTACCCATGATAGTTATACACACTTTATCAATTTTATTTAATGTCTCTGATTTAAGTTTCTGTGCATGAACATCTGAAGTTTTTTAGGCTCCTGTAAATACACTCTAACAATACCTTTTCATTACTACTTCCTCTAAAATTGCACCGGACACTTGCATCAAAGTTTGAGTGCTTTACTTCAACACACTCCTCTGTCCTTAGAGTTTGTTATACATTTAACAATGCTCCTCAGAGGCTTTGTGTTAACAAATAAATCATATCCTGGAATTTGATATTCACCTAGATTAATTTCTTCTTTTGATATGGTGATAGCCTTTCTGCTGATATGTGTGTTCCACAAATGGTTGTTGGGTTGGCTTGCCAAGGTATTGGTTGCTGGAAACATGCTGAAGGATGCAGTTGCTTAGCTTAGTTTGTTTTTTTTTTTTTTGGGGGGGGGGGGGGGGGGGGGGGGAGGGGGGGGACGTGGGGGGCTTTTTTTTAATGGGATGACTTGTGCAATGGGTGTAACATTTTTTAGCATTAAAGTTAATGCCCCATTTGTGGGCCCAAGTTCACAGATTTTTTTTTTTTAATCTTGCAGAAGTAGACCATGGTCTTGAAATCTGTAAATTTCTGTGTACAAGACACAGTCTGCAGCGAGTCAAACCAGTGAGATGAATAACAGTGAAGGTGATATATGTAGCAGAGAAACAGTAGTGAGTCTTGGGCAGTGCCATGAGGCACACAAACAGTACAGACTTTATCGGATAAGCTGATTTAATTTCAAAGTTCTGTTGATTTTTTTAAAACCAGTAATTATTTATGCACAGACTAACAGTGCTTTATTGGGTTTTTTTGGTTTGTTTTTACCAAGAAAGACTTAATGTTACTTCAGTAAAAGTCCTTCAGTTTGTTTATATTTGTTCCTGTGTACATTGATAGAAAGAACAAAAGCCCCTACCCATTTGTGTCCACCGTCCCAAAAATGGAACAGACTAATTTCATCCTTTAAATGACAATTTTCTGAGTTTTAAAGGAATAATAGGTTAAAACATTTGTGATAATTACTTTTTTAACATCTATGAGTTGTTGTTTTTTTCTTACACGCTATAGTTATATAGGACTAGGATAATCTAACAACGAAAAGTTCACAACTTGGCCTTATCATCACATTGATGACAATCACAATATGCAGCAGTGCTTCCATGACTTTGATGTGTGAGGCTGTTCCTTTACTTTGTGGACAAATAAAATTAACCCAGACACGGAACCAGTGTAAATGATTATAAATGTATATTGAAGAAAGAAGAAGCGAACAAGCAGAGACACTAGTGGAATAGACGGGCGCAATAGCCGAGTGGTTAAAGCATTGGACTGTCAATCTGAGGGTCCCAGGTTCGAATCACGGTGACGGCGCCTGGTGGGTGAAGGGTGGAGATTTTTCCGATCTCCCAGGTCAACATATGTGCAGACGTGCTAGTGCCTGAACCCCCTTCATGTGTATATGCAAGCAGAAGATCAAATACGCACGTTAAAGATCCTGTAATCCATGTCGGCGTTCGGTGGGGTTATGGAAACAAGAACATACCCAGCATGCACACCCCCGAAAAATGGAGTATGGCTGCCTACATGGCAGGGTAAAAACGGTCATACACGTAAAAGCCCACTTGTGTGCATACGAGTGAACGTGGGAGTTGCAGCCCACGAACACAGAAGAAGAAGAACTAGTGGAATAAATTCTGAGCCCCTACTACTACTGCTGCTACAACAACTACTACTATTAATGAATAACAATATGTGTGTGAATGTCATTTGAAAGGAGCTCTTGAATTCCACTCCTTGGATTCAGGATTTTCAGAAAACTGAATAAACAGCATTCGAAAGTGAATAGATAATCCATGCAATCTGCTTGAATTGATCTTCCTTTCTCTCTCTCTCTCTCTCTCTCTCTCTCTCTCTCTCTCTCTCTCCCTCTCCCTCTCTCCCTCCGTACCCATTCTTTTGAAGATTGGATTTTAAAAAAAGCAAAAAAAAAAGCATTGTTTGCAAACTCCAATTCCATCAGAAAATATTCATTCATTCTATTTCACTGCAACAGCAACAACAAAAACGACCCCCCCTACCCACTCCCCCACCACCTCACACACACACATGGATAGATGTGTGGTAAGAAAGTAATCAGCATGCAGATTTTCCAAGCTTATTGAAAATTGCTGCTTTACTTTACTTGAGTGGTTTCTCTCATACAATGGCAACAACCCCAGTATTTACAGTGTACACACGTGCACATATAATAATACAATTTTATGTGCATGCACACATGCACATGCACACACACACACACACACACACACACACACACACACACAATGCACACACACTTTTGAGTGTACTCCTTATTTAGAACAAACAGTTCACAAAGTACAAATCATACACAAAGAATATGAACACTGTGACTCACTTGTTAATGGTGACAATGTTGATCAGGAAATAGCGGCTGAAATCCAATCTGTGGCACCGTATCCGTGAAGCTGCCAAGGGAATATTTTAAAAATTTGTTTCTATACTGTATACACTGTCTTGGCAATATGCCTGTCACAGTGTCAGTCATGCCAGAGGGGTGCTGAATGAAAGAACATACGGAGAGCATTGCAAAGCGCTTCCTTTTCACTTCAAGCAAAAGTTCTGTTCAGCGGTATTACTTTTGTCTCCATATGATGATCTTACCTCCTTCAGGCAAGGTCAATTATTCAAATGAGTGATTACATGATTCAGGAATCGTTTTGTGAATGAAACCAGCTGGCAGTCATTGGATCAGTTCTGCGCATTTGCCAAGTGGAGCACATCCGGGTTGTCTTGGGCTAAGAATAGTTTCTACCTCATAATGAATAGATACTCCTGTTGTGACAGAAAAGTAAAGCAGTTACATACAATTACATATAGAATGTTACATATATGTACAATAATTATATACATACACACACTTGTTATGTTTGCCCACACTATCTTTTCTTCCACACGCACCAAGAATTTTCAAACGCATATTCATCACACTCATTCCTCATGCACCACCTTGATGTGTATTGGGACACATTACACCCATCCCTCATGCACCACATAGATGTGTATTGGGACACATAACACTCGTCCCTCATGCACCACATAGATGTGTATTGGGACACATCACACTCGTCCCTCATGCACCACATAGATGTGTATTGGGACACATCACACCCATCCCTCATGCACCACATAGATGTGTATTGGGACGCACCACACATATCCCTCATGCACCACATAGATGTGTATTGGGACACATCACACTCATCCCTCATGCACCACATAGATGTGTATTGGGACGCATCACACTTATCCCTTATGCACCACCTTGATGTGTATTGGGATGCAACTTTATCAGGCTGTCTTCACACACTAAGTTCCCCCAGGTGTGCCCATATATCCGAAACGGAATCCATGTCCCATCAAAACTTTCACGCACATCTCTTAATGAGAGGGGGAAGGGAATGGATGATGAGGGGAGAAGGGGCATGAGTGTATGTGTGTGTGATGGTTTTGGCTTGTCTGTGACTGCCATGATCTGTGGTACACACTTTATCCATTGAAGTGAGCATCAGTTTTTGAATTCTTGTGGCACCAGTCTGGAAAGAAAAGAGCTACTAACAGCATTGTTAAGTGGGTGCTGCATCACTATTTTGATTTGAAAAATGAAAAACAGAAAAACTCCTCAACAGCATTGTGTGTGTGTGTGTGTGTCTGTGTGTGTTCTTGAAACAATGTTAGTATTTGAATTACTTTGTTAAATTTGTGGATGATTATGCTATGACTAGTATCAGTGTGTGTTTTGGGGGCGGGTAGGTGGGGTGCATGTAAGAGCATGCGCATCAGTTGTTGTATGTATAGACATATATATATGTGTGTTGAAAATCCTACTGTATTCGTGAATGTTTATTTCTAATTAATGTTTGTACCATTGATATACAATACTGCCCAGTACACTTGGTGACAGACATTCTATTCTTTTCTATTCTGTGTGCTATTCTATTCTGATTCTTCTTGTTTGAATTAATTAATTCTTTTGTATATATTTGCGTGTGTGTGTGTTTCAGAAATACTTGTGACACTTGAACGTCACCAGTGAACTGCTAAGCCTGATTGTGGAGAGCACAGAACTGTTGAACACAGCTATAAACACATTGAAAGTGCTAGACCTTTGTTCACAGAACTGTAGAACACAGAAGCACATTGAAAGTGCCAGACTTTTGTTCACAGAACTGTAAAACACAAAAACACATAAGTGCCAGACCTTAGAGCACAGAACTTTAGAACACAGAAACATAGAAAAAGCCAGACTGTTGTTTACCTATACATTGCATTGCTTGGATAACATTGTCTGGATGACAAAAGTTTTGAACTGTACACATGTTACACTTTTATGTAACCTCTGATATTGTTAGTTGCAGTCTTGGGTATTTGAGCAAAGCTTTAAAGAAAAAAATTGTTGTTTTGTATATCTTTTGAAAAAGAGAAAATAACTGCAATGGCGGGGGAATGTTTTAAAGTGGGGCTGTTTTGGGTTCTTTTTTGTGTTATGGTCTGTGTAATTGTAACAGTAGGGATAATTGGACAAGAACCCGAACAAGAAGCCTTGCCATCATGGCACTACTGGAATGGATATGGCATTTCCAGTTGTAATGTCTTTGAGGAAGAGTTCAGAATCGAGTGCAGCTGCTGTTGCTGTCTGGAGGCGGAGCATTTTGAGTATTCTGTTCCCAATACGCCAGGCCTCAGCAGATTGTCTGGTTTCATAGATTTTCTTATTTTTCTGACCAGCTTGTTTGGCTGTAACCTGGTTTCTGAGAATGGAACTAGTTCTGGAAATAAGGTGCTGTCGTCTGGATTGATGATGCTTATGATTCTTACGGTCCTGACTGGTGTTTGGGCAATTATGTTGATGAGGTCATTAGCCAAGAGAAAGCGAGAACTTGCAGTGAAAATTGGGGACCGTGGTAAGGCAGATGACCAAGAAGAGCGCTCATTGTCAAAAGAGCTGCCACTCGGGTTGATGGTCAAACTCCGCAAAACAGCGGCCCAGGAAGGTGGTGGTATGCCGCTGCCAAAGGGAGAGAAAGGCGGCCGTCCCCTGGCAGGGTTCTTTGACCGGCCAGCGTTCCACCACTGCTTCGCATTCCGCGGGGACCAGGAGTTCCGACAGACGGTCACGGCCTGCCCCGCAGTCACCAGCACCTTCTCCTCCCACTTTGTCAGTGGGTCCTTCGGCCAGCCGGATGATGGCAGTTTGGAGCTGAACAAGGAGGGGGTGAGGCTGGCCACCTTCAGACACTTCCCGCCCAACGTGCCTGTCTCGGCCCTGCGCCTGGCCCAGGCGGGGTTCTTCTATGAGGGCGAGCGGGACCTGGTCAAGTGCTTCGTCTGCAACAAGAGCCACGAGGGCTGGCAGGCCGGGGACCGCCCCGCCATGGTGCACGCCCGGATCTCCCCCAGCTGTGCCCTGGTGCGGGGCTCAGACACCTCCAACCTGCCCCTGCCCCTGCCGGTCACCAGCCTGCCCAGCTTTGCCCCAGAGCGGTCCCTGGACAGCGGCTACTACGGCAGCGTGCCCCCGGAGTCCTCCACCCCTGGCGGCCTTGTGGAGCCAGACGGCTCCGCTGCCCCCTCCTCCTCCTCCACCCTCTCCCAGCCAGAGAGCTCCGCCAGGGCTCAGGTGCTGGCCAGTTCAGGTAAAGCAGCCAGGGCCCAGTTAGTGGGTTTTGTTTGTTCAAAGGACAGGGTTGTTCATGGGTTGGTTTGTTTAAAGAACGGGGTTGTTTATGGGTTTGTTCAAAGGACAGGATTGTTCATGGGTTTGTTCAAAGGACAGGGTTGTTAATGGGTTTGTTCAAAGGACAGGGTTGTTGACCTGTTTGTTCAAAGGACAATGTTGTTAATGGTTTTGTTCAAAGGACAAGGTTGTTAATGGGTTTGTTTGTTCAAAGGACTGGGTTGTTCATGGATTTGTTCAAAGGACAGGGTTGTTGATGTGTTTGTTCAAAGGACAAGTTTGTGGTTGGTTATTCTGTGGGTGGGATGTGTCAGTTGTGCTTTAGATATAATTATTACATTCCATTTTTAAGGCCCTTTTGGCTGTTCACTGTTTTGCTCTTGTCTCTTTATCCACCCATTTGTTTATTTATTAGTGATTATTTTCCCTTTCAAATATGTATGTGTGTGGTTTGTGTGTGTGTGTGAATTACATATTTGTATTAATCATTTGTTGGTATTCTGTTGTCTGCCAAGTGCAATTTGCTTGTTCTTTGGCTTGTAAGAAATCTTTCCTTAAAGTTCCTGTAATGCTGGGGTTTCAAAAAAAAAAGTTTCTAATGTCTTAATCTTATTCTGCTGCAACAAGAGTAGCTGAAGCTGATGTGATTTTGCTACAATGTCTTTTGTTGCAACATCTAATAGTAATGCTGATGTAGCTGTTACTGCAACTGCCTTTTGCATTGAAGTGAGGTCCTTAGGTAAGTAAAACATAATGATGTTGTAGTATGTTGTAATGCCTTTGTTACATATATTCTGCAGTTTACAGAGAGCATGTGAAGATATATATATATATATATATATATATATATATATATATATATATGGTGTATGTGTTTTTGACATTTCTATTTCTGTCCACAGCTTGCTATACAACAGCAAGCATGTGATGTATGATGTGTGTGTTTATGGCTCATATATATATATATATATATGTATATATATATATGTATATATATATATGTATATATATATATATCTGTCAACACCCAGTTTATATCACAGATTGACATTTGGGTATGTTCAAAGGTTTCTCCATTACAGTGGGGAGTCATTTACAGCTTAGTCTTTTGTGAAGGACTTTTGTGAAGCAAGACTGCACTCGGTTGTAGTGCTGCAGCCTAGGGGGCTAGCTGGCCTTTGGGAACCATCCCATCGCCCACTGTCATAAAACACTCTTGGCCATGAGAGTGGGTATGGGGACATTCTTCACTATAATCAAAATCTAGCCCAGATAGTTGGGACAACAGTTGCCTCCTCTGCTGTTCTGATGGTTATAGTCAGACAGGGCTGACTATCACACATATCTGTCCACAGCTTCATACTCGGCGGACAGCGTGACCTCACAGTCGGCCCCGGCCCAGCCAGAGGCCCTGGCCACCCCTGAGAACAGCATGTTCTCTGGAGCACCTGCCCCAGGTCACCCCACGTCCATGGACAGCGGGGCCTCTCACAGTCTGCCCCTCCCCACCCGGCGCCTGGACCTGGGGGGCGCTGTGTACCCCCTGTACTCACAGGTGGACGCCCGGCGACGATCCTTCTCCAACTGGACCCACCAGCCGGGGCTGCCCTCTGTGGATGAGCTGATTGGGCTGGGATTCTTCTATGCAGGTTTGAGGCGGTTTGACGGTTCACATGTTGTGCACATGTCCATCGAATCATCAGAGGTGGCAGGCAGTACAGTCTCACTCTGTGTGAAAGTGTGTTCTTCTGGGGTGTTTTTTTTGTTTGTTTGTTTGTTTTTGGTTTTTTGGTTTTTTCAAATAAGGTAAAGTGAATTGAAAGAAGGAAAGCATTCTTTTGAAAAGTAGTTAGGCGGTGAGAATTTCAATGATATTGTTCCACTTTACCATCCCTTTTGCTGCTTTGTCAAACATTTACAAGTTTCCAAAGATGACCCAATGTTCCCAGATATGATACGAGTCATGGTTGTGGTTGAACTGAAAGGCACAGGTCTGATAAAAGCTGATCACTGCCTACACTGGGACTGACGGACCAACCCAGGTGTGTCTGTGTAGGGGAGACTGAGAATGAGCGGCATGCAAATAATGCCACTGGAATGATGCAGATGATGGGGCAGCAAAACATAAAAATAAACCTTATCACAGTCTACAAGCTTATCCAATGGCAATGTAGCAAGTGCAAAGTTCAGAATCTGTGCTTCCATATATGGAAATGCATCTTTGCACTGTTGCAGCAAAAGTATCGTCGAAGTGTGTGAGGTGTACCATGTCAGCACATGTGATTTCATTTTGCATATGGTGATGATCAGTCATGGAGGATTTAATGATTTTAGCCTCCTCAGGTGATCAAGACAAAGCAGAATAATATACAGTAGGCTGACTGTCCCCACCCAAACATTCCCAAATCAAGGGATTGCTTGTTTTCCATCCATGTTGCATGAACATTCCAAATCAGGAATTGTATGTTTGGAAGTGTTTTTAATTGATAGTCTGGCACCACTGTGTTGCAATGATGGCATCACTGATGTTTGCACACTTGAAAGTAACCAAGCAAAGCAGATTTTTCTTTGCGTGTGAATGACAAATGTATTGTTGGCCTGACTGCCTGTGTTCAGTTCATGTCAGTGATGGTATCTCATGTGAGTATTCAAGGGACGGGTGTTGGCTGTCAGTTCTGCTGTGTTGTCTGCGCATATGGCCTTTCCTGTGCACTTCCTGTGTGGCTTTGAAGTTTTTTTTTTGTATTTTGGGGGGGGGTTTTCCCCTTTTTTTTCTTTCATGATTTTTTTGTAATCTGGGGATGATGAATTAAGCAGAAGGGCTGACATTGCTCAACACAGTCAAGTCTTGTTACTTTTTGAGTGGCAGTGAAGTTTTTTGTTTTTTCTTGTTTTTGTTTTTTTAATCCTTTTTTTATGATTTTTTTGTAATCTGGCAATGATGAATTAAACAGAAGGGCTGACATTGCTCAACACAGTCAAGTCTTACTGACTGTAAGAAGCTTAATTAAGATTGTGTCACGAACAGGGTTGTTGGTTGTTATGCCAGTTTTTTTTTGGTTTTTTTGTTTGTTTTTTGTTTTTGTTTTTTGTTTTTTTTAATTTCAGATGAGACTGCTTTGTGTGTGACGTTG
The DNA here is from genome assembly GCF_041734735.1 of Babylonia areolata. Taxonomy (NCBI): domain Eukaryota; kingdom Metazoa; phylum Mollusca; class Gastropoda; order Neogastropoda; family Buccinidae; genus Babylonia; species Babylonia areolata. Next base: position 38,751,502 of record NC_134881.1, on the reverse strand, counting down.
TTGAATTTTATATTCAGTTGGGCTGTTCTGATATCCGGCCCTGCATGGGCAGCTGGACTGTGTTTAGTTTTAATGGTTTTCTTCATGGTGGTCGGCTGGACTGTGATTTGAGAGCAACGATGTTGAATGTTCTTCTGTGGGAGATTTAGTTTTAATGGTTTTCTTCATGGTGGTCAGCTGGACTGTGATTTGAGAGCAACGATGTTGACTGTTCTTCTGTGGGAGATTTAGTTTTAATTGTCTTCCTTCTGGTCTTCCACAGGGTACGCTGACTGCGTGCGCTGCTTTTTCTGTGGCATCGGACTCAAGTCCTGGGAGTCCGATGACATTCCGGCAGAGGTCCACGCGCGATGGAGGCCGACCTGTGAGTACCTGCGGCTGGTGAAGGGAGACGTGTTTGTGGACACCGTGGCCAACGGCGGCAGGACCCTTGCAGGCCCTGGGGTGAGTACTTCAGGTGACGGTTCATCCACTGTTTCCTTCCCAAAGGGCCACAGAGATGTATGCCCAGACTATATGTTTGTTGTTGTTGTTGTTTTACCAGTGTCTATAATTGTGTTACATTTTGTCATAAGAAGCTACAAAACCTGGCCAAGTCGGAGGGAGGTCAGGTCCGACTTGGGTGTCAGTCCCGCCCGAAGACGAGGTTGGGATGAGTCCAGTCAAGGTCTTTAGTGTCGGCAGATTCTAGGGGACTGTTGTTGGAGGGACGAGGTGGCAGTCTCCACTCTGGGAGGGACGCTCACTCAGTCTGGCTCCGCTACAAAGCCATTATTATCAGCAGCACAGGGCTTAGTGTGGTGTCCTAAGCATGTTAAATCAGAACAGGCACTACTGGAAACCACCAAAATGACTGAGTAGCAGTGCAGGGTCTCCTGTGGTGTGTGGCCTCCTGGTGACCTAACATTGATGGTTCCCTGTCGACTGCTTATGCTGGGACTGCGACAGACAAACCTGGATATGGCCATGTATGGGGACAAGACAAGACAAGACAAGACAAGACAAATTCTTTATTTCGAGGATAATAGATAAGCACTGGTGTGCTTTTTTACATCCAGTCCCCGCCCTGAATAGGGTCGACACTACACAATATTTGATAAAATGCAAGCATGGTGTTAGTAAAGATACACAACAGAGGGAAAAAAAATATATATATATGCATAAATCAAAACAAAAACAACACGCACACACGCACACACACACACGCACGCACACACGCACGCACGCACGCACGCACGCACACACACACACACACACACACACACGACATACAGGCACTAGCATGGTGTTAGTAAAATGCACAGGTGAAAAAAAAAAAAAAGGAACAAAATCAAAGAAACAAACACACACAACACACACCGCATTATACATCAGATGGGGAGATGGAATGAGGCGTGTGGGAATAATACCACTGAAACAGTGCGCATGATGGGGTGTGGGAATAATACCACTGAAACAGTGCACATGGTGGGGTAGAGAAAAAAAAAAAGAAGAAAAGAAATAGATGGCTGTCGTAGTGAGTTAATAGCATGGTGGGTGCTTAGGAGAAGAAAGCCTGCAGATTTGTAGTTTAAAGCCATCTAGACTTGCCCATGAAAAAAAATTGTGACACTAACAAGATGCTGTGGCAAACTGGCCAACGTCGTGGGGGCTGATGATTGGGAGGAAATGGGTTGGAACCTCATGAGAGACAAATATCCAAAATCTTCATCTCTACTATTTGTATATTGAAAGATTTCTTCCAATACATGTTCAGTGTTAAGGTTTGTCTACGTGCAGCCATGGCTTTGGAGACACAACTTGAGCTTCATACAAACTTGCAAAGCTTATGCGATAAACATGATAATGAGCTGAATATTTTTAGCTTATGGTACTCAAGAAAGAAAGAGCTTTCAAGGGAGCTAATTTAATGGTTAGCAGACTGTATTTTCTGTGTGCGGATTGAGAAAGAAAGAACGTTGTATCAGGACATACTATGCACTTCAACACAGCATTGGTGAGCGACAATTCAGGACGTACGCCGTTTCAAAAAAAATAAAGAAAATAAAAAAGAATCAGTTTGAAAACAAATGCATTATAACACTGTAAATGTAATTGTATGATATATTTACTTCTTTTTTTTCTTTTTTTTTTCAGTAAGTGACTGCAAGCCATATAAATATGTTATAGCATTATAATGAAAGGAATTTTTTTTCTCTTTTTTTTAATTTTCTAAATTAATAATGCAAGCCATACAGGTGAATTATAGCAATACAATGAAAGAGGTTTTTTGTGATAGGTAGATTTATGCAAGTCATACAGATCCATACCCATATGTTCCAATGCATGTCTTTGCCAGCTTGTCCACTCCCACTAACTGGCTTCATAGCTGATAGAAGGCAAATGTTTATCTGCCTGATGCTGCTTCCATATCTTTCAACAGGGCTCGCCATGTAGGTTGTGTGTGTAATTGTTTTCTTTTTACAATCAGTACATATTTTCAGATGGATGAAAGTGAGCTGGGTTTTCCCTCCCTCTTTGACCATTCTCCTCCGTAATCTGGTGCTATCCTTTTTTTTTCCCTGTCTGCAGTCATAATTGTATTTGTTTGTCTCTCAGACTAGATGGTTCTCTTTGTTGCTACAAGGTCTTTTACATGAGCTTAGTGCATCTAGTTTTTCTTTTCTTTTCTAAGTGGAAAGACTGTATGATAGCATGTCTTTGCCTCTTGAATGCACTGTTACCATGGTAGCAAAAGAAAACAACAAAAGCAGTGAAAAGTAAAGATGATGCAGTAGACGGGTATTAAAAAAAAAATCATTTACATTAGTTTGTGCTTGACATGGAAAATGTTCAGTCTGCTGTGGAAAAGGTCTGCAAAACATATTGAATTAGAACACAAGGAGTCTGTGCTGTGCAAACTGTGCATGGGGCACACTTTTCTTACTGATTCTCACTTGTTAAAGGGGGAGGAGGCCCCTCAATGTATTCCCTGTGACGAGCCTCTCACTGTGAAACACATGCTGACTGACTGCTGGGATCTGCATGACGTTCGACACAGATGTTAGATGGCAGATTCTCTGAAGACTGTTTTGTGATGTCCCTCCATGGATGCTAATGGACTTCTTGAAAGAAGTGAGCATTTTTAATCAGATTTGAATATTTGAAACTCTGGAAGATTTTTGACTCACTTGTGTAAACAAAGTGAGTCTATGTTTTAACCCAGTGTTCGGTTGTCTGTGTGTGTGTGTGTGTCTGTGTGTCCATGGTAAACTTTAACATTGACATTTTCTCTGCAAATACTTTGTCAGTTGACACCAAATTTGGCATAAAAATAGGAAAAATTCAGTTCTTTCCAGTCATCTTGTTTAAAACAATATTGCACCTCTGGGATGGGCACAAAAAAATTAAAAAATGAAGCCTAATTATATGCAAACTGCATTTACTGTTATATTTATATTTTTTGTATTCTCTAAACTTGGCACTTTGACCTCTTATTCTGACACAACAACAAGAGGAGTCATTATTATCATTTTTTGTTCAAACAGGAACTTCTTTTGCTAAGCATGGAATTTTTATTTATTTTGCAAACGTTTTGGTTAAACTTTGTGAGTGAAAAGATTGAAGGAGTGACTAGTTTTTTTTTGTACTTTTTTTTTTTTTTTTACCCTTGACTTGAAGTAGATGATAATGTGGCGATAGCCTTCAGATGGCCTTAGTGGGCGGCGAGGCTCTAAGCACCATGATTTGATTTGATTTGATTTGGGAACCCTTATAACTGTAAGTCACAGGTAATTAAAGAATTTTAATCAACCAGAAGCATTAGGACTCCAAAGGACCAAAGATATGTGGCGAGCCCTGAGCATGTTTTGTTGATTCAGTTTCATGGCATTTTACTTCAGCTTGAAATGTGACTTTGTTAAGTTTATGAATATGTAATTTGTGAATTTCAGCTTTTACAGACTTGCTGGAAAAGGAACCAGATAAAGCAACAAGAATATGTAATTTGTGAATTTCAGCTTTTACAGACTTGCTGGTTTCAGTTTCAGTTTCAGTAGCTCAAGGAGGCGTCACTGCGTTCGGACAAATCCATATACGCTACACCACATCTGCCAAGCAGATGCCTGACCAGCAGCGTAACCCAACGCGCTTAGTCAGGCCTTGAGAAAAAAAAAAGGTGAATAAATAATAGATAAGCTTACATAAATAAATAAATAAATAAATAAATAAATAATAATTATGATATAAAAAAAGGTAGTAGTAATGATAATAGTAATAAAATAATAATAATAATAAATAACTAAATAGATAAATAAGACAACAATGATTATAAATAAGCAAATAAATGTAAAACATGAAGACACACATACACCCACACATGCATAACAGATATGCACCAAACATGCAGTTTCACAGATATGAAAGCACAGTCAAATACATATGAACATATATGAGCTCCAACACACACACACATACACACACCACATACATTACCCTGCACCTCCTCTACCCCCCTCCTCCACACACTCATTTCTAGACTTGCTGGAAAAGGAACCAGATAAAGCAACAAGAATATGTAACTTGTGAATTTCAGCCTATACAGACTTGCTGGAAAAGGAACCAGATAAAACAACCACCTCACAAACACCAATACAGTGTAAACCCCAGTCAATACAATTCTGCATGTTTCATGAATTTTTCTTACCTGTATGCAAGTATTCAAGCTTGCGTGTATATCTATGAGTATGCATGTTCGGTGGAGGGGCTGCTCGGGATGTTATGTAATGCTTTAAAGTTTGACTGTCATTGTTTCATTCATTTAAATGTTTGTTCTATGTGACTGTCATGTTTGTGTATGTGTTTGCACATCGCAAGTGAAGTTCTCCTCTTTTGGGGGAAATAATCAGGAAGTATTCTAGCAAATTGCTGCTTTTTTGTATGCTTTTTTTTTTTTTTTTTTTTTTTTTTGCTTTTTTTTTCTTTTGCTTTTTTTAAAGAGAGGGACTGCTGCTACTGAATGCTGGTCATTCTTGTCCTTGTCTTCGTGTGTCTCAAGATGAATTTATCGTCAGGATGTTGGAAGCTATGTGGAAAGTGCAGGCCAGCGATGAGAGGACGGAGGAAACTGTTTTATTTTTGATAAAGTCAGGGGAGACACCGTATCTCACTGTTTAGATGGGCATAATTTGTCAGTTTTGTCAGCATTAGCCAACAGTGGGTAGTGGCCAGCAGTGGGTAGTGTGGGTAGTGGCCAGCAGTGGGTAGTGTAGGTAGCTGCCAGCAGTAGGTAGTGGCCAGCAGTGGGTAGTGGCCAGCAGTGGGTAGTGTGGGTAGCTGCCAGCAGTAGGTAGAGGCCAGCAGTGGGTAGTGTGGGTAGTGGCCAGCAGTGGGTAGTGTAGGTAGCAGCCAGCAGTGGGTAGTGGCCAGCAGTGGGTAGTGTGGGTAGTGGCCAGCAGTGGGTAGTGTAGGTAGCAGCCAGCAGTGGGTAGCAGTGGGTAGTGGCCAGCAGTGGGTAGTGTGGGTAGCAGCCAGCAGTGAGTTGTGGCCAGCAGTGGGTAGTGTGGGTAGCAGCCAGCAGTGGGTAGTGGCCAGCAGTGGGTAGTGTGCGTAGCAGCCAGCAGTGGATAGCAGTGGGTAGTGTGCGTAGCAGCCAGCAGTGGGTAGCAGTGGGTAGTGGCCAGCAGTGGGTAGTGTGGGTAGCAGCCAGCAGTGGGTAGTGTGGGTAGTGGCCAGCAGTGGGTAGTGTGGGTAGCAGCCAGCAGTGGGTAGTGTGGGTAGCAGCCAGCAGTGGGTTGTGGCCAGCAGTGGGTAGCAGTCAGCAGTGGGTAGTGTGGGTAGCAGCCAGCAGTGGGTAGTGTGGGTAGTGGCCAGCAGTGGGTAGTGCCAGACAGTGGGTAGTGTGGGTAGCAGCCAGCAGTGGGTAGTGTGGGTAGTGGCCAGCAGTGGGTAGTGTGGGTAGCTGCCAGCAGTGGGTAGCAGCCAGCAGTGGGTAGTGCCAGACAGTGGGTAGCAGCCAGAAGAACAACCAGGTGATGGTGATCTGGGTCAGAGGCTGAGACTAAGATAAGATAACATAAGAAAAGAATAACTTTATCATCTCAAATTAGAGAATGTTTGCTCAGGTACAATATCACAAGATAAACAAGTAAACCACATGGAGACCATAATTGTAAAAAAAACAAAAACAAAAAAGAAAAGAAAAAAAAAAAACAGAAAGAATTATTAAACATTTATTTTGAATATAATCATGAACATAACACACTATATTGCACATTGATTATAGATAAGATAAGTATAACTTTATTATCTCGCAAAGATAAATTGCATCAGGTGCAGCAAAATACACACACACAGACACACACACACACACACACACACACACACACACACACACACACACACACTGAAACAAACATGTTTTTGAATAAAAAGCATTTCACATTATTTTATATGCTTTAAAAACATTGTAATTAATGATTATTACATCGTAGTATCAACATAAATATATTTAGATATTTGAACGTTAACTTTAGGTGTATTGCATTGTACATTCATCCTGCATATTGTACATTCATCCTACTTATTGCACATTCATATTTACATTGTCAAGTGTTTTAAGCTTAATATAGATTGTTAAAGAATTTTTTTCTTTAAAGCACAAGTTCAACCTGTCAAGCAGGGACTTTTACATGCACTCACTTGAAAGCGTGCGCGCATATTACACATTCATCCTACTAATTGCACATTCATACTTACCATTGTCATGTGTTTAAGCTTAATATAGATAGTTACGAAAAAAATTTTCTTTAAAGCTAGAACAAAGTTCAACCTATCATGCACGGACTTTTACATGCACTCACTTGAAAGCGCGCACGCACACACACACACACACCTCCATAGTTCTCAAAAATCAATAAGTGAATTGAATGTGGAATAAAAGTCTTTAGAACTCTGGATTTCAATTTAAAAGTTCTGTAGCGTCGTCCTGATGGCAGTAGTACTTTGCTAGATTAAGGGTGTCGTCGGTTGCAGTCCTGTCAAAAGTCAGCTTATTGATGGTCATAGTTGTTCAGTTTGTTCTTTTTTGCATTAGTCATCAGTAGATAGTAGTGAAAATAATCACCGGTTAATGATGATGAACAGGGTCAGAGGCTCAGGTTTAAAGGTCACAGGTCAGACAGGCGTCAGGCAGAGAGCGCAACCCTGTCTGGAACCCAAAACAGCTCTCCTTGATAATTGATATCATCCTCTGTGTCACAACTCATGACAATCTCGTGTGGAGTGTTTTGTGCATTGCCTTCCCCATTTACCCTCTCCCATTCGAGCATTCGTTTAGCGTGTGTTAGCTCCCGGTTGTGCGTTTTTTATGTGCAATCGGGGAGTCTCGTTTGTGTCACTGCTGAACAGAGTTTAAAGTCGCTCTGTTCTGTCAGTGACACTTCTCTAGGCTTTGCACCCGCGGCCTTCTTCACTGCTTGACGGCTCCCCTCTCTTGGAGGTCTTGAGATTTAGTGCCTGAAAATGAGAAGCGGCACGGTCTGTCCATGTTTGTTGCGTCAGTAATGTTATCCCTGCAATGATTTTATATCGCACAAGTAGGGTTGCTTTGTTTGATGTGATGTCTGTGTTTGTCGTCTGTAATCTTATGTCCATCATTTTTAGTTGAAACAAGTATAAGCAACTGAAATTGGAAAGGTACCACATGCAGACTACTGTCGTTCAGAAACTGTACATGTTTTTTGGCTGACTGCAGTTGTGATTTGTTCTGTTAAAAGACAGACAAAAATTATGTAATTTGCATAAATTTGCAGTTTACGCTGAATGTCTAGGTCTTGGTGGAAAGGCTGCATACAGAGCATGTGCACCACTTGTGATGTTGACAGTTCTCATCTCAGATCCAGTGATGGTTTGAAGGAGACTGTTTCAACATTACATTTTTCTTTGGCTTCCATGCTGCAGTAGGGGGAAACAAAATCACCCATGGCACATTTCAGAAGGGGAAACATATTGTAGTGAATGTGTGTGTGAGATGTGTGTATGTATGTGAGATGTGTGTGTGTGTGTGAGATGTGTGTAAGAGATGTATGTCCATAGTTAGAGGTGTGTATGAGACTGAGGTCGGTGAATCAATCCTGAACAGAAAAAAAAAGACGGGTACAATAACCGAGTGGTTAAAGCATTGGACTTTCAATCTGAGGGTCCTGGGTTCGAATCTCAGTAACAGCACCTGGTGGGTAAAGGGTGGAGAGTTTTCCTTTCTGATCTCCCAGGTCAACATATGTGCAGACCCCCTTGTGCCTGAACCCCCTTTGTGTGTATACACATGCAGAAGATCAAATATGCACATTAAAGATCCTGTAATCCATGTCAGCTTTTGGTGGGTTGTGGAAACAAGAACATACCCAGCATGCACACCCCAGAAAACGGAGTATGGCTGCTTACATGGTGGGGTAAAAACAGTCATACATGTAAAAGCCACATACATACGAGTGAACATGGGAGTTGCAGCCCTCAAACAAAGAAGAAGATTCAGAAATTTTTTCAAAGTACAAAGGGCAGGACACTGTGCCAAGCATCACGGGTTATTAATAGACCTGTTTGTTACTTACAGTTTATCCATGATAAGGGAATCTCTTAGAAATGCAGCTTAGATATGTTCATGCAAAGCATGCTTTGTGTACACAGAGTGGCTACCTGTCTTGTGCCATGACGGTGAACAGAATATCTTTTCAAAACAGAACACACACAAAAAAAACATTAAAAAAGAGGCATTAAGACCTTGTGTTAATTGCATGTGATACCTTGAATTCAGTATCATCATGACATCATTACTGTTCATGATTTTGTTTTTATGAGCATTAGTTTAAATGTTGGCTTATTTCTGTTTGATGATGCTTTCACTTGTTTGTTTTTCATTTTGTTGTTATTGTTTTCTTCTTTTTTTGATTTTGGATTTATTGTAGGATTGATTTTGTTGGTTCATTCCTTCATCATTCCACACAATGTCAGCATTTCTTCTTGTGTTCAGTTCTTTATAAAATGAAAAAAACCTTTAAAAGCTATTTTTTCAGGCAAATGGTAAGCATGTTACATTAAAACATACACATTTACGTCCGTGATAATAAGAAACACTACACACTTGACTCCTGGCACACAGAGACAACACAGAAATTATGACATGTATGACCCATGCCCCCCAAACACAAGACACAGCCTTCAGACCACCCCTCATGTGAGGTGTTCCTTTCCTCAGTGGCTGAATAGAATAGAATAGAATATATTGTCATGAAACCGTAAGGTTTATAAGACACAAGTGCTATGGTAAATAAATGAATGAAGGAAAAACACACAATTAATCAGTCAGTTAATGCAGTAAATTGCAGCAGCATTCATAAACAAATTTTCTTAATCTTGTTTGTATATATTCATCATCTGTTAGCATCAACTGACTGGGAATATTTCCTGTGTTATTCGAATTTTGAATATCTTTTAAAAATTGTTGCCTTAAGGTTTTATATTTAATACAATGATCAAGAAGATGGATTTCGTCTTCCAGGATGTTACACTTGTTGCACAATCTGTCTTCTTGTGGAATATGTTAATATCTGCCTTTCTCAATCTTTAGGTCATGCGCACTTATTCTGAGTTTCGTTAAAGCTTGTCTGTGTTTTGTATCTGATATATTTAAAAGATAGGTTTCAGTTTTGTACTCTGCTACAATCGTATTGTAAAATTTTAGCTTTAATGTTTTTTCTCTTTCCAGTATTTGATATATTCATATGCTGAGCATTGACACTATGACAGTGTTACTGGAAGTGCTGTTTGTGTCACCAGAAACCCTGTGTATCATTATCCGCTTTGACTTGCTTTGCAGGGCCCAGGCTCTGGTAAGAAGACATTGTTTCGTGAAGGTGATGCTGCTTGTTTCAAGAGATGAGCCTCAGGTGTCAGGTTCTGATAGACTTTTGCTTTTCGTCACTGCTCACTTCTTTTGTTCTTTCTTTCAGCATGTCTTCATGGTTTCTGTGTCGATAAAGAGGTTGGCAGATGAATAGATTATGGAGAGGGGGGTGGGAGGGGGTGAGGGGGGAAGAGGCAAGGGGGGTTAACTTCTGTATTGCCAGAGGAGATTTTTTTTTTTTTTTGTTACATGATAGTTTTCAACAGAAAATTAATCAGTTTTGACATCTGCAGTGACGCCACCTTGAGTAACCGAACTGAACTGAAGTGAGCTTTGACATCAACGCCCACCTTAGATGCCATGGCTTCCTCTAGGGACAGCTGGCATCTCCCAGGACGTTGTTTGGAGGGAACCTGTTTTCCTTGTACTTGTTGATTCAGTTGAATGGAGCCTGTCCACCCCAACACAGACCCCTTGTGAAGAAGGAGGAAACATTTGAGAGGCTGCACAGGTTGCATACAAGGCCATGCATGGTTGAAGGGAGATACTGGGTGTTGTTGCACAGCTTTAGTTTCATTCAAGGAGGTGTCAAGAGTGTGCAGACAGATCCTTAATACGCTCCACCACATTTGCTGTTAATTTTTTTTTAATTTTAAAGGAAACAGCAGATATATGACATTCACACGAACCAACGTGCTGATCAGGCCTTGAGTTTCTTGCCAGGACTTGAAACGACATGGTGAAAGACACAGGTCTCAAGAGGTAACGCTGAAATAGCCAACACACCAGATTCTGCAGATGAGAGATTTTTACTTTCAGAAATGGGTGTCATCAGTAGAGGGTGGAGGGATGGAGGGTTGGGGGCTTAGAAGAGGGTATTAGTATTTTACCATGGATACTTATATAGCGCTTATCTCAGCCAGAGACCAAACTGTAAGTGCTACACAAACACATGGTCATTTGCACAACAGGCTGCGTAAAAATATAATGAAAGAAAAGTAGAATACAAGATTGAACTCGGGTAGAGAGACTGTTTCTACAATTGATTTTATGTTTTAGAGGGTTCGTTTCTTTTTATTTGTTATTTTATCCAAATGATTTATTAACCAGAGGTGTACTTGCAAAGAGGGAGCACTGGGAAAGAAAGAAGTGCTGGAAGAAAGACAGACTTACAATGTCGTTGCCAGCTGTGAAGCCAGGCTGAGCTGTGTAAACTGCTTTATAAACATGGTGATGACTCTCCCTTGTTCTTGACAGTCACTGTTTTTGTCATTTCTGGTGTCTTCTGGACTTTAAAAAAAAAAAAAAAAATTAAGCATTCGCTGATTGTAAATGAGGCACATGTTTGTACAGGTTGTGTCCTGCCATTCATCTCTTGAAGCTGAGGCAGTTTGCTTTCCAAAAGTTTGCTTGTGTTTGTTGAACCTCTGCATTAGGGCTTTTGGTTTTTCATGTTCGCTTTGCACTTTCACCTTTTAAACCTGAATGAATCTTTTATCTTACCTTTAACCTTCCCCCTTAACCATTACAACTGTCCTATCCTTGACTTGCCTAGGATCTCATAGCTGTTGATTTTAATCTGCAACCACTCTTGAATTACACTGAAATGTCATTTTGCACAGCCTCCGTTTTTTTTGTCATCACAGAACTGAAAGTTGTGCGTAAGGAGAACTGCGTTTAAAAAGAAGTTCTAAACATTAGAAACAACACTAGTGCATGCAGTGATATTACTCATGAAAACTGGACATTTACGTGTACATTGTAGTAAAACTGAAAATGATAAAATATTACTCTCATCATTATGATATTCATGCATTTTGCATTTGAAAGATTTTATGTGATTAATCAAAACTGCATTAAAAGAGGCACTAAACAATAGAAGTAACAATACTAGTACTTGTAGTCATGTATAACACATAGAATAACACATAGAATAGTGGCATTAAATATCAGTAACAGGTTATTTAACCCAAAATAAAATGAAAATGATTACAGGTATGTTGAGGATTTTAATAATAATAATTCTACCACCAGTTGTAAACTGATACTGTCTTGATAACTGGCCATGTTACAGCACACTGTAGTAACTGAAAATAACAAAATTCCAATTATACAATATTCACAAATTTTGCATTTGGTTCTCAAATACAGCTCAGACTGGTAAGATTAATGATCTCATCAACATGTGTATATGAACAGTATCTGTGCCATCTGATGGTTTTTATCATGCATGGGGAAAAGCCTTATGAAGAATGTGAAACAGACACAGTAAACCAGAAAACTGCATGCCTGAGTCTGCTTGATGTCACGACAGAAGTCTGTGTGTCAGGATTTATATTCCAGTGATGTCACGACAGAAGTCTGTGTATCAGGATTTATATTCCAGTGATGTCATGAGAGAGGTCTGAAAATCAGGTCTTACATTCCAGTGATGTCATGACAGAGGTCTGTATATCAGGACTTGCATTCCGGTGATGTCATGACAGAGGTCTGTATATCAGGACATACATTCCAGGGGTTGGGGGAGGGGGGGGAGGGGGGGGGGCGGTAATCAAACTGGTGGACCCACACAGTGAGAAGGCAGATATAGATGCTGGGCATTCTCTGCAAGGTGGTCTGTTGGCAGCCTGACTTTGACAGTTCCCTGCATACAGTCATCTTGAAAAATAATTGTTAGGACATGAGTGTCTGTGGTTGAAGTGACTGTGTCAGTCCATTCACCCCCTTGCTGTTGACGTGTGGTTGATTGAAGTGACTGTGTCAGCCCACCCCCTTGCTGTTGACGTGTGGTTGATTGAAGTGACTGTGTCAGCCCACCCCCTTGCTGTTGACGTGTGGTTGAAGTGACTGTGTCAGCCCATCCCCTTGCTGTTGACGTGTGGTTGAAGTGACTGTGTCAGCCCATCCCCTTGCTGTTGACGTGTGGTTGAAGTAACTGTGTCAGCCCATTCACCCCCTTGCTGTTGACGTGTGGTTGAAGTAACTGTGTCAGCCCATTCACCCCCTTGCTGTTGACGTGTGATTGAAGTGACTGTGTCAGCCCATTCACCCCCTTGCTGTTGACGTGTGGTTGAAGTTGGGCACCCCCTTCCTGTCCAGTTTCCCCCTCACCCACACTCCCCGGAGTGGAACGGGCTGCATGGCTGGACACCCCTGACCCTGATAAAACCACCTGCTTTCATGGCTATCGTGGTGTCCTGCCCACAGTGCATCCGTGTAATCTCTGTGAATGCAATTTGAACTATGTAACCTACATAAAGATATATCTATCAGATCTCTCTCCCTCCCCTCTCTCTCTCTCACTCTTTCTGTGTAGATATATATATATATGTATGTGTGTGTGTGTGTGTGTTGCTGTGTGTGTGTGTGTTGCTGTGTGTGTGTGTAGATATGTGGATATATATAGATATATAGACAGATATTGAGATAGATATAGATAGATATATATAGATGTACATATGAGGACAGGAATTAAACCAAATACATATACATACGTACACACACTGTATGTGTAAACACACATACATACATGTACATATGAGGACAGGAATTAAACCAAATACATGTGCATACGTACACACACTGTATGTGTATAAAGTATTATTTATGTGTTTGTTTGCATATCTATGCATATATGTATGTATATATATATGTATTTGGTTAAATTCCTGTTCTCCTATGTTGATGTCCACCTCACTGCCTGTCATTGGGTTGGTTGTCGCAGTCCTTGGCCCAGGAAGCTAGTGTCACTTTGTTGCAGCAAGAGTTGTGATGGCTTGGGCTAGGGTTTAGTGTCGGTAGAGGAGTTGGTGACTGCAGGTAGTGGGCTGACTGTGTGAACGATGTTCTGTGCCTTGTGCTGCTCTGCTGTCTGTGTTGGCTGTCTTGTGATGTGGTTTCTGTGTTGGCTGTTGTGTGCTGTCAATTAGCTCTGCTAAGATTGCTCATGCAAAGTTTTCTCACTACTGCCAAATTGTATTTCGTTGAATTGTATTACTCGTTATTTTGTTTCAACAGATTTTTCTGCATGATATTGGGGCTGCTCTCCCCACAGAGAGTTTGTCACTACACTGAGAGCACCACCCAATTTTTCTTTTTCTTTTTTTTTCTTTTTTTTCTTTTTTTCTGCCTGCTTTATTTGTTTTCTAGTCAAAGTGAATTTTTCGATACAATTTTGCCAGGGAAAAATGTTTTGTTGCCATGGGTTCTTTTACATGTGCTAAGTGCATACTGCAGATGGGGTCTTGGTCTATCATCTCATCCGAATGACTAGCCTCCAGACCACCACACAGGGTCTAGTGGAGGGGGAGAAAATACTGGTGACAGTGGGATTTGAACCAGCACACTCAGATTCTCTGGCTTCCTAGGTGGACATGATACCACCAGGCCAGCACTCCACTTTGTGTAGCTCCTCTCATGTTAGATCTTGGAACAACATTTGGAGCTATTCTGCTTACTAGGTGTAACATATGTGTGGTGTATTTGTAATCCATTGCTCTGTCACATTCCTGTGTTCAAAGTCTTGTTTGTTGACTGGCATTGCAGAGTTCTTTCATGTCGCTTTTATCAGTGAGCAGGTCTTTCCATTGTATCATTGTATCTGACAGTGTAGCACATGTGGTTGGTACTGCAGGTCTTTCCATTGTGTCATTGTATCTGACAGTGTAGCACATGTGGTTGGTACTGCAGGTCTTTCCATTGTGTCATTGTATCTGACAGTGTAGCACATGTGGTTGGTACTGCAGGTCTTTCCATTGTATCATTGTATCTGACAGTGTAGCACATGTGGTTGGTATGGCAGGTCTTTCCATTGTTACGATTGTATCATTGTATCTGACAGTGTAGCACATGTGGTTGGTACTGCAGGTCTTTCCATTGTGTCATTGTATCTGACAGTGTAGCACATGTGGTTGGTACTGCAGGTCTTTCCATTGTATCATTGTATCTGACAGTGTAGCACATGTGGTTGGTACGGCAGGTCTTTCCATTGTTACGATTGTATCATTGTATCTGACAGTGGAGCACATGCGGTTGGTACTGGGCAAAGGAAACATCACTGTGAACTAGAGGCCACCTGGTTCTGTTCTGTCCTTACTTCTTCTTCAGGGTAGCATTTGGTGTTCTTTAGTACTAACTGTACATTAAACCCTTTTGCATTTGAACAGGTTACAACTATTCTGGACTTCTTTCTGCTAATACATTAACTCTTTGTGTTCAAACAGACCACAGTCGGCCTGGATATCTATTAGTATTACTCTGTGCCAAGTCTGTGTTTAAACTTGAAACAGATCTCCAGCCCCACACAATCAGGACCCCATGATGCATGTTGGTACTCGACCACAACAGGTTAAAGAAACATGAACACACGCTACAAGACCCAACCTCTGACGCTGAAGTAGGGCTACGTGAAGTATGGAGCATATATGTAAAGTCTTACCTGTGAACATGGACTTGAAGGCTGTAAACGAAGAAGAAGTTTTTGGGGTGGAGAAAGAGTTGAGTGATAAATGGGGAGGGGGCGGGAAGAGATAATAATTCATTTTGCTTCTGTTTAAAATGTAATGCATTATTTGTGTACTTCCTTTATGTATTTTGCTTTTCAGTTGTTGGGTTAATATATAGATGGGTGCATGGTAAAAATATATTGTCTTAGGAAGAAGAGGACCTTTTCATAAGGGGAAAACACACACACACACACACACACACACACACACACACACACACACACACACAGGTTTCAAACATGCTACACAGAATGTACACGTGAAAATAGTTACATTGCCTTAGACAAAGTTAGAGTATATAAAAATGACAAGAATTCAGAGAGAATGGAGGCTCAGGTCACTCAGAATCAAACAGCAATCCAGAACAGAAGTGTGAATAATGCCAACAGTTGTGTGTGTTGAAATGCAAAAGGGTTAAATGTTTGGTATCAGGATCCTTGCTGCAGTGTGAAGTATGGAACACAGTTTCAAACTTTATTGGAATTGTTCATACTGTGTGACTGTCATGTGAGAATATGTGGTTCAGAGTTGGGGAGAGAGTGTATGCATGAGAGAGAGAAGAGAGTGTTGTTAACTTACCAGATTCAGTGTGTGTTTGTGCTTGAGTGGAATGCATGCTATGCCTGCTTGCTTGGACTTTTGACCATTGTTTCTAATGACTGTTGGTTTCAGGTTTTATTCTTCCCTTTCTTTTACTAATTAAAATATATATATAAAAATTTTTACTCAGCGGTGTATTCCACACAGTTTAGATATTTTTTTAATGACTAACTTAAAAATGGTAGGTTTTTTTCTTTTTTCTTTTTTTTCTATCTTGTTGAATTTTTTTTAGGTTTTTCTTTGTATTTCATTAGTATTTCAACAATTTTCGTCTTGCTTCAACTTTTAAAAAAATTTTTTTAATTCCTTTCTATTTCAACTATGCACATTTTATTCACAATTAATATGTTGAAAGACTGTAGCATGAAATGTAGTTTTTATTTTATTTTTATTACTTTTTCTTACATTGGCATTATAGTCATCTCACAAGGAAAAAAATATTTTACTTGATTAAGTTAGTAAGAATGATAGTGGATGAGGTGTGTGTGTGTGTGTGTGTGTGTGTGTGTGTGTGATTTACAACAGCGTGGTATGTGTGTGTGTGTGTGAATGACTGTTCACACACATTATCTTTATTTTCTTTCTTTTTTTTTAAATCCTTGATTGTGATAGTTTTAGTTGTTTTAATTTAAAGTATAAAAAAAATCCTGAAAAACCATAGTACTGCTAGAGTAGTTTGAGACAGGTGAACTCTCATGGTGACCTCAGTTCCAACCCCTCCTCCACTGTCCTGCTGTGGGTGAGTCCTGTCAAGGTCTTCAGTGTGGTCACATTCATGGGGGAATGTCATTACAAGGATGGGTGGCAGTCTCCACTCAGGGGTGGCACACTCACTCAGTCTGGGTCTTTGACCAGGGGGCTTGGTAGGTGGTGTACTAAGTGTGTTAAATCAGAACAGGCACCACTGAGTACCACCAGGCTTGGTAGGTGGTGTACTAAGTGTGTTAAATCAGAACAGGCACCACTGAACACCGCCAGGCTTGGTAGGTGGTGTACTAAGTGTGTTAAATCAGAACAGGCACCACTGAACACCGCCAGGCTTGGTAGGTGGTGTACTAAGTGTGTTAAATCAGAACAGGCACCACTGAACACCGCCAGGCTTGGTAGGTGGTGTACTAAGATGTTAAATCAGAACAGGCACCACTGAGTACCACCAGGCTTGGTAGGTGGTGTACTAAGTGTGTTAAATCAGAACAGGCACCACTGAGTACCACCAGGCTTGGTAGGTGGTGTACTAAGTGTGTTAAATCAGAACAGGCACCACTGAACACCGCCAGGCTTGGTAGGTGGTGTACTAAGATGTTAAATCAGAACAGGCACCTCTGAATACTCCTAGGTTTGGTAGTTGGTGTACTAAGTGTGTTAAATCAGAACAGGCACCACTGAACACCACCAGGCTTGGTAGGTGGTGTACTAAGATGTTAAATCGGAACAGGCACCACTGAATACTGCTAGGTTTGGTAGGTGGTGTACTAAGATGTTAAATCAGAACAGGCACCACTGAATACTGCCAAAGTAACCCCAGCAGCAGTGCAGGGTCTCCTCTGGTGTGTGGCCTCCTGGTGACTTGAAATTGGTGGTTCCCTGTGGACTGCCGACGCTGAGACTCTGACGGACAAACCCAGGTGTGGCCGTGTATGGGGGGCTTGGAATGAGCGGCGTGGGAGTAATGCCTCTGAGATGGTGCACAAGTTGGGACAGAAAAGAAAAAAGAAACAGGGAAGAAAAGAAAACGTGTGAGACAGGGGGGAGCGATGAGAGGTGAGATATAAGTGTTGGGAGCGATGAGAGGTGAGAGATAAGTGTTAGAGATGTGTTGGGAGCGATGAGAGGTTAGAGATAAGTGTTGGGAGCGATGAGAGGTAGGAGATAAGTGTTGGGAGCGATGAGAGGTGAGATATAAGTGTTGGGAGCGATGAGAGGTGAGATATAAGTGTTGGGAGCGATGAGAGGTGAGAGATAAGTGTTGGGAGCGATGAGAGGTGAGAGATAAGTGTTGGGAGCGATGAGAGGTGAGAGATAAGTGTTGGGAGCGATGAGAGGTTGGAGATAAGTGTGGGGAGCGATGAGAAGTGAGAGATAAGTGTTGGGAGCGATGAGAGGTTAGTGATAAGTGTTGGGTGTGATGAGAGGTGAGAGATAAGTGTTCAGAGTGATGAGAGGTTAGTGATAAGTGAGAGGTAAGTGTTGGGAGTGATGAGAGGTTAGAGATAAGTGTTCAGAGTGATGAGAGGTTAGAGATAAGTGTTGGGTGCGATGAGAGGTGAGATGTAAGTGTTGGGAGCGATGAGAGGTTAGAGATAAGTGTGGGGAGCAATGAGAGGTGAGATATAAGTGTTGGGAGCGGTGAGAGGTTAGAGATAAGTGTGGGGAGTGATGAGAGGTTAGCGATCAGTGAGAGGTAAGTGTTGGGAGCAATGAGAGGTGAGTTGGGAGCGATGAGAGGTGAGAGATAAGTGTTGGGTGCGATGAGAGGTGAGATGTAAGTGTTGGGAGCGATGAGAGGTTAGAGATAAGTGTGGGGAGTGATGAGAGGTTAGAGATAAGTGTTGGGTGCGATGAGAGGTGAGATGTAAGTGTTGGGAGCGATGAGAGGTTAGAGATAAGTGTGGGGAGCAATGAGAGGTGAGATATAAGTGTTGGGAGCGGTGAGAGGTTAGAGATAAGTGTGGGGAGTGATGAGAGGTTAGCGATCAGTGAGAGGTAAGTGTTGGGAGCAATGAGAGGTGAGTTGGGAGCGATGAGAGGTGAGAGATAAGTGTGGGGAGCGATGAGAGGTGAGAGATAAGTGTGGGGAGTGATGAGAGGTGAGAGATAAGTGTGGGGAGCGATGAGAGGTGAGAGGTAAGTGTTGGGAGCGGTGAGAGGTTAGAGATAAGTGTGGGGAGTGATGAGAGGTTAGCGATCAGTGAGAGTTAAGTGTTGGGAGCAATGAGAGGTGAGTTGGGAGCGATGAGAGGTGAGAGATAAGTGTGGGGAGCGATGAGAGGTGAGAGATAAGTGTGGGGAGCGATGAGAGGTGAGAGATAAGTGTGGGGAGCGATGAGAGGTGAGATATAAGTGTGGGGAGCGATGAGAGGTTAGCGATCAGTGAGTGGTAAGTGTTGGGAGCAATGAGAGGTGAGTTGGGAGCGATGAGAGGTGAGAGATAAGTGTGGGGAGCGATGAGAGGTGAGAGATAAGTGTGGGGAGCGATGAGAGGTGAGAGATAAGTGTGGGGAGCGATGAGAGGTGAGAGATAAGTGTGGGGAGCGATGAGAGGTGAGATATAAGTGTGGGGAGCGATGAGAGGTGAGAGATAAGTGTAGGGAGTGATGAGAGGTGAGAGATAAGTGTAGGGAGCGATGAGAGGTGAGAGATAAGTGTGGGGAGCGATGAGAGGTGAGATATAAGTGTGGGGAGCGATGAGAGGTGACAGATAAGTGTGGGGAGTGATGAGAGGTGAGAGATAAGTGTAGGGAGTGATGAGAGGTGAGAGATAAGTGTGGGGAGCGATGAGAAGTGAGATATAAGTGTGGGGAGTGATGAGAGGTGAGAGATAAGTGTTGGGAGCGATGAGAGGTGAGAGATAAGTGTGGGGAGCGATGAGAGGTGAGAGATAAGTGTGGGGAGTGATGAGAGGTGAGAGATAAGTGTGGGGAGCGATGAGAAGTGAGATATAAGTGTGGGGAGTGATGAGAAGTGAGATATAAGTGTGGGGAGCGATGAGAAGTGAGATATAAGTGTTGGGAGTGATGAGAGGTGAGAGATAAGTGTGGGGAGCGATGAGAGGTGAGAGATAAGTGTGGGGAGCGATGAGAGGTGAGAGAGAAGATAAGTGTTATGAGAGATGAGAGAGAAGTGTGGGGAGCGATGAGAGGTGAGAGAGAAGTGTGGGGAGCGATGAGAGGTTAGTGATAAGTGTTGGGAGGGATGAGAGGTGAGAGATAAGTGTTGGGAGCGATGAGAAGTGAGATATAAGTGTTGGGAGTGATGAGAGGTTAGAGATAAGTGTTGGGAGCGATGAGAGGTGAGCGATAAGAGTTGCTGCTGACTGTGCCCCTGTTTGACGCGTCTGACCTTACAGGTGGACCTGCACAGTCATCTGGCAGCACCCGGTCTGGAAGTGGCAACACTCAGACACAGGTGGGTGTATCACAGTGCTCTGCACTCATCATTGTGTGCGTGCTCGGTGTGGGGAAGGGTGTGTGTGTGTGTGTGTCTGTATGTGTGCATGTGCTGTTTGTAAATGATTCCAATCATCCACACATTGTGTGTGGATGTGGGGGGTTGTTAAAATGGTTCCAGTTACTTACAAATTGTATGTGTTGTTTCATGTGTGTGTGTGTGTGTGCAAATCAGCCATTCACTATATATATATGTGTGTGTGTGTGGAGGTTTGGGTTGTTAAAATGGCTTCAATTACTTACAGATTGTGTGTGTGTTTGCGTGTGTGTGTGTGTGTGTGTGAATGCTAATCAGTTATTCACTGTGTTGTGTGTGTGTGTGTTGTTTTTGTGTTTGTGTGTCTGCACATGTGTGTATGTGTCAGAATGAATTGCTGCCATACACAGTGTGTGTTTGTTAAAGTGGTTCCAGTCATTCATACAGTGTGCGTGCGTGTGTGTGTGTGTGAATGCACTGCAGCCACCCATGCTGTATGTGTGTGTGGATTTTGTGTTTGTTTACAGAAAGTTTGTCATTCACACACTGTGCATGTGTGTGTGATAACATCTAAAATATCAACCGCCCCATCATTTGATGGTTAAAAGACATACAGGGCTTACTTCCCCATCATTGTGGGGCTTCCTTACGAAAACATGTGGCCCAAAGTTCATCTCAGTGAAGAGCAAAAACAAACCAAAGAACAAAGCACCGACCAGCAAGTGGCCAGCAAACTGAGTCAGTTAATGGACAGCACAATACTGAGTACGTTTTCAGCTGGAAAAAGACCAGTTGTCAAGCACACACAAAAGGGGCAATGATTTTATTTTTATTTTTTTATTTTCATTGTTGGTGTTCGTCTGATCTCTTTTTTGTTGTTGAAAAGCTACTTCACCTCTTTCTCCTCTTTCTTCTTCTTCTTCTACTTCTTCTCCCCCGAATCTATGAGCACAATAAAAGCTGTTTGCTTGGTGTTGCGCCGCTGTCTATGTGTAGGTACATGTATAACGTTTTTTGAATAAAGATTTCTTTAAACCGATTTGTGAAGAGTCATCTGTGCACCACACAGAAGAACTGTTCGCCAGTCTCCTCCAGGTTGTTGGTTGGTTGTCATCCTCACAGCCCGGGTGTTTGCAGATGGTTTTCCTGTCCACTGTTGTCAGAGCTTTCTTGTTTTTCTTTTCAGTTTGCCCCTCTGTCTCCTCTGTTCCTTGGAGGGCTATTTTGTCAAGGCCGTTATCTTCTCAAGTGGCCATCGCAGCGTAGCGGTTCTTTTCTTAACCGAAGTCAGCAGGTCTTCAGTGTGCTGCTTGACCTGGCATGCTTGATCGGTGTATCTGATGTTTATTTTGCGATAGCACCTCATTGCCACGGCTCTTTCCATATTAATACTGGTCTCGTGTTGTCTGTTGCAAAAAAAACAAAAACAAAACAAACACACACACACACAAGCGCGCGCGCACACACACACATACACACACACACGCACACACACAATCTGAACTTCCCTCTTCTTGAAAGAAGAATGGAAGATGAGACTCATCCACCCCCCCCTTCCAGCCCTACAGAAACATACCCCTACACCCTCACCCCCCTTCCCCTTCCAGCCCTACAGAAACATGTACCCCCACACCCTCACCCCCCCTTCCCCTTCCAGCCCTACAGAAACATACCCCCACACCCTCACCCCCCTTCCCCTTCCAGCCCTACAGAAACATGTACCCCCACACCCTCACCCCCCTTCCCCTTCCCCTTCCAGCCCTACAGAAACATGTACCCCCACACCCTCACCACCCTTCCCCTTCCAGCCCTACAGAAACATGTACCCCCACACCCTCACCCCCCTTCCCCTTCCAGCCCTACAGAAACATGTACCCCCACGCCCTCACCACCCTTCCCCTTCCCCTTCCAGCCCTACAGAAACATGTACCCCCACACCCTCACCCCCCTTCCCCTTCCCCTTCCAGCCCTACAGAAACATGTACCCCCACACCCTCACCCCCCTTCCCCTTCCAGCCCTACAGAAACATGTACCCCCACACCCTCACCCCCCTTCCCCTTCCAGCCCTACAGAAACATGTACCCCCACACCCTCACCCCCCTTCCCCTTCCAGCCCTACAGAAACATGTACCCCCACACCCTCACCCCCCTTCCCCATCCAGCCCTACAGAAACATGTACCCCCACACCCTCACCACCCTCCCCCTTCCAGCTCTACAGAAACATGTACCCCCACACTCTCACCCCCCTCCCCCTCCCCTTCCAGCCCTACAGAAACATGTACCCCCACACCCTCACCCCCATCCAACCCTACAGAACGTGTACCCACAACACCCTCACCACCATCCAACCCTACAAAACGTGTACCTCCACACCCTCACCCCCATCCAGCCCTACAAAACGTGTACCTCCACACCCTCACCCCCATCCAGCCCTACAAAACGTGTACCTCCACACCCTCACCCCCATCCAGCCCTACAGAACATGTACCTCCACACCCTCACCCCCATGCAGCCCTACAACACGTGTACCTCCACACCCTCACCCCCATCCAGCCCTACACAACGTGGACCCCTCCACACCCTCACCCCCTTCCAGCCCTACAAAACGTGTACCCCCACACCCTCACCCCCATCCAGCCCTACACAACGTGTACCCCCACACCCTCACCCCCATCCAGCCCTACAAAACGTGTACCCCTCCACACCCATCCAGCCCTACACAACGTGTACCCCTCAACACCCATCCAGCCCTACACAACGTGTACCCTCACCCCCATCCAGCCCTACACAACGTGTACCCTCACCCCCATCCAGCCCTACACAACGTGTACCCCTCCACACCCTCACCCCCATCCAGCCCTACACAACGTGTACCCCTCCACACCCTCACCCCCATCCAGCCCTACAAAACGTGTACCTCCACACCCTCACCCCCATCCAGCCCTACAAAACGTGTACCTCCACACCCTCACCCCCATCCAGCCCTACAAAACGTGTACCTCCACACCCTCACCCCATTCCAACCCTACAAAACGTGTACCTCCACACCCTCACCCCCTTCCAGCCCTACAAAACGTGTACCTCCACACCCTCACCCCCATGCAGCCCTACAACACGTGTACCTCCACACCCTCACCCCCATCCAGCCCTACACAACGTGGACCCCTCCACACCCTCACCCCCTTCCAGCCCTACAAAACGTGTACCCCCACACCCTCACCCCCATCCAGCCCTACACAACGTGTACCCCCACACCCTCACCCCCATCCAGCCCTACAAAACGTGTACCCCTCCACACCCATCCAGCCCTACACAACGTGTACCCCTCAACACCCATCCAGCCCTACACAACGTGTACCCTCACCCCCATCCAGCCCTACACAACGTGTACCCTCACCCCCATCCAGCCCTACACAACGTGTACCCCTCCACACCCTCACCCCCATCCAGCCCTACACAACGTGTACCCCTCCACACCCTCACCCCCATCCAGCCCTACAAAACGTGTACCTCCACACCCTCACCCCCATCCAGCCCTACAAAACGTGTACCTCCACACCCTCACCCCCATCCAGCCCTACAAAACGTGTACCTCCACACCCTCACCCCATTCCAACCCTACAAAACGTGTACCTCCACACCCTCACCCCCTTCCAGCCCTACAAAACGTGTACCTCCACACCCTCACCCCCATCCAGCCCTACAAAACGTGTACCTCCACACCCTCACCCCCATCCAGCCCTACAAAACGTGTACCCCCACACCCCACCCCCATCCAGCCCTACACAACGTGTACCTCCACACCCTCACCCCCATCCAGCCCTACAAAACGTGTACCTCCACACCCTCACCCCCATCCAGCCCTACAAAACGTGTACCCCTCCACACCCTCACCCCCATCCAGCCCTACGCAACGTGTACCCCTCCACACCCTCACCCCCATCCAGCACTACACAACGTGTACCCCTCCACACCCATCCAGCCCTACACAACGTGTACCCCTCCACACCCTCACCCCCATCCAGCACTACAAAACGTGTACCCCCACACCCTCACCCCCTTCCAGCCCCACAAAATGTACCTCCACACCCTCACCCCCATCCAGCCCTACAAAACGTGTACCTCCACACCCTCACCCCCATCCAGCCCTACACAACGTGTACCCCTCCACACCCTCACCCCCATCCAGCCCTACAAAACGTGTACCCCTCCACACCCATCCAGCCCTACAAAACGTGTACCCTCACCCCCATCCAGCCCTACACAACGTGTACCCCTCCACACCCTCACCCCCTTCCAGCCCTACAAAACGTGTACCTCCACACCCTCACCCCCATCCAGCCCTACACAACGTGTACCCTCACCCAGCCCTACAAAATGTGTACCTCCACACCCTCACCCCCATCCAGCCCTACAAAACGTGTACCTCCACACCCACACCCCCTTCCCTCCCTACAGAACATGTACCCCTCCACACCCTCACCCCCTTCCCTCCCTACAAAACGTGTACCCCCACACCCTCACCCCCATCCAGTCCTACAGAAACGTGTACCTCCACACCCTAACCCCCATCCAGCCCTACACAACGTGTACCTCCACACCCTCACCCCCATCCAGCCCTACAAAACGTGTACCTCCACACCCTCACCCCCATCCAGTCCTACAGAAACGTGTACCTCCACACCCTCACCCCCATCCAGCCCTACAAAACGTGTACTGCACACCCTCACCCCCTTCCCTCCCTACAGAACATGTACCTCCACACCCTCACCCCCATCCAGCCCTACACAACGTGTACCTCCACACCCTCACCCCCATCCAGCCCTACACAACGTGTACCTCCACACCCTCACCCCCATCCAGCCCTACACAACGTGTACCTCCACATCCTCACCCCCATCCGGCCCTACAAAACGTGTACCTCCACACCCTCACCCCCATCCAGTCCTACAGAAACGTGTACCCCTCCACATCCTCACCCCCATCCAGCCCTACAAAACGTGTACCTCCACACCCTCACCCCCATCCAGTCCTACAGAAACGTGTACCCCTCCACACCCTCACCCCCATCCAGCCCTACAAAACATGTACCCCCACACCCTCACCCCCATCCAGCCCCACAAAACGTGTACCTGAGTCTTACAGTTGATGATGTGTGCCGCCAGACCTCCAGCAGCACCGGCTCTAGTCAGCAGGGGACATCACCGTCGGTGCCAGACCTCCCAATTGTGCGCAGGGCCCGGGAGAGCGGATACACTGACCAGCAGATTGCTGAGGCCATTGAAAAATTGCGCATCATCGGTAAAACTGCGTGCAAGGAGGAGAAGTTGTGTGCATGCTTCATAATAGGTGGCAGCATCTGGTTTGTCTGGCGGTGTTGTTGTCTTTAGTTGCTGTTGTTAACTTGATTTTTTTTTTTTTTTTTTTTTTTTTAAATGACATAGCACTTCATGATTGACAGATGACCAGTTTCAAAAGAAAAGCTTAAACAAGAAAATGAATTTCATAGCACATGAATGCCGTGAAACAGGAAACACAGTAAAGCAGGGTGAACCCATTTGACCTACTCTTCCGTTGATGGGCGAGAGTAAGTTACTTGAATTTGTTTTTAAAATGTACACATAGTTGTGTGTGTCATCTGTGACACAGTTGGAATTATTCTTCATTTACACCTTAGATACTGATAGTCATAAGTTTGCTCCAGTACCTGCTGTAAGCACTAGGTTTTGCCTTCAGTCAACTCCATGGAGCATATGATGCCTGTTCTTCATTAACGTTGTCTTAGTCAGACATTGTCCTACTCAAAACGTTTGTTGTAATTGAAAGAATTCATCTTTCACTTCTGCATCTGTTGAATGATACACCCAGACAGCGCTTCCAGAGGGTGCAGCCGGCAAGGCAGCACCTTGGGCACCGGCTGAGGACCTTGTGGGTGGCACACGTCATGTCAGCTGACCTTCCAGTTGCCAGTTTCTTCAACAACATCATCTGGTAAAGTTTCAACATCAGAAACCAAAAACAGTCTGCAGTATGTGCTTGGCCAGCTCGTTTCCCTTTCTCATGGACTGTTGATGGTGCGAGTGAAATCGCCTTGAAAGGATTTGGGTCAGCATTGTTTTGCACATCTCTCAACGGCCTTCGAGCAGGGATGTTCAAAGAATGAAATCCAAATTCTTCCCCGGTGTGATGGCGACTACTGTTGTTAATGATGTTTTCAAGCCTGTGGATTTTCCTCGCTCTTAAGAAAGTATGTTTTTAAAGGTTGAGCTGATGAAAACTTGGAAATTGTGGTCATTGCTTGTGATACATATGTTTGTGGAATGACATCCTTATCACCAGTCACCACTCATGACCATTGCTGACATCACCACAAAACCTCTCCATGGATGGCAGTTTGCTGAGAATATATATATACTGATTGTTTGTTGTTGGTTTGTTTTTAAATCAGTCACAGAATTCAGCATATGATGAAGCCTTCTATGTATGTATGTATGTAGAGAGCTACTGTTTTGTTTGTTTTTATTTTGTGACACTGAGCAAGAGAGAGCCTTGGAATTATGACACTGAGTGAGTGAGACCCATGGAATTATGACACTTGAGTGTGTGATAGCCTTGTATTATGACACTGAGTGAGTGACAGCCTTGGAATTATGACAGTGAGTGAGTGATAGCCTTGGAATTATGACAGTGAGTGAGAGAGAGTCATGGAATTATGACACTGAGTGAGTGACAGCCTTGGAATTGTGACGCTGAGTGAGTGACAGCCTTGAAATTGTGACGCTGAGTGAAAGTCTTGGAATTATGACAGTGAGCGAGTGAAAGCCTTGGAATACCTTGGAATTATGACACTGAGTGAAAGCCTTGGAATTATGACACTGAGTGAATGCCTTGGAATTATGACACTGAGTGATAGCCTTGGAATTATGACACTGAGTGAGTGAGAGCCTTGGAATTATGACACTGAGTGAGAGCCTTGGAATTATGACACTGAGTGAGTGAGAGCCTTGGAATTATGACACTGAGTGAGTGAGAGCCTTGGAATTATGACACTGAGTGAGTGAGAGCCTTGGAATTATGACACTGAGTGAATGACAGCATTGGAATTGTGACACTGAGTGAGAGCCTTGGAATTGTGACACTGAGTGACAGCCTTGGAATTATGACACTGAGTGAGTGATAGCCTTGGAATTATGACACTGAGTGAAAGCCTTGGAATTATGACACTGAGTGAAAGCCTTGGAATTGTGACACTGAGTGAAAGCCTTGGAATTATGACACTGAGTGAAAGCCTTGGAATTATGACACTGAGTGAAAGCCTTGGAATTATGACACTGAGTGAGTGAAAGCCTTGGAATTATGACACTGAGTGAGTGAGAGCCTTGGAATTATGACACTGAGTGAGTGAGAGCCTTGGAATTATGACACTGAGTGAGAGCCTTGGAATTATGACACTGAGTGAATGACAGCATTGGAATTGTGACACTGAGTGAGAGCCTTGGAATTATGACACTGAGTGATAGCCTTGGAATTATGACACTGAGTGAGAGCCTTGGAATTATGACACTGAGTGAGAGCCTTGGATTTGTGACAGTGAGTGAGTGAAAGCCTTGGAAAGATCTGCCTCACTACCGGCCTGTACTCCACCAATTATAGAGTCGAAACAAAAGCCTTGAAAACAGCAGCAGCCCACATCGAGATCAGCTGTCTTCCTGACCGACGCCCTGTCCATCTTGCAGGCCCTTTGGTCCAACAGAGATCCAGAACTCAATGATCTGTCCTCCTCTGTCGCCTCCATCTGCACAAGTCACACAGTCACCCTGCTTG
Organism: Babylonia areolata; assembly: GCF_041734735.1. Taxonomy (NCBI): domain Eukaryota; kingdom Metazoa; phylum Mollusca; class Gastropoda; order Neogastropoda; family Buccinidae; genus Babylonia; species Babylonia areolata. The sequence continues at coordinate 38,723,549 of NC_134881.1, read as the reverse complement.
GCAACGAGACTGCAGACTCCCTGGCAAAGGAAGGCACTATGAAAGAGCTTGGCAACGAGACTGCAGACTCCCTGGCAAAGGAGGGCACTATGAAAGAGCAGACGGACAGGTCTACCAGCTACTCTGAATCCAGGACCATCATTAAGGCCAAGCTGCAGAACAAGTGGAAGCAGCAGCATCCACGCCACAGCAGAGCAGACCCGTACTACCTGCTGACTCATTGAGAGCAGGTAGCCATTTTCAGGCTCAGGACAGGCCACAACCACCTGAAACACCACCTATATTCGAAACTCTGTATCGGTGACACAGAGCAGTACCCCTGCAGAACAGGCAGCCAGACAACAGAACATCTGCTGCAGTCCTGCCTGCTCCACCAAGTCCTCCGAGAAAAAACCTGGCCTGACCCAATCCCAGCGGCCCGGAAGCTCAATGGAGGACCTGCGATGTACTGCCGCCTTCGCCGAGGAGGCAGGGAAATCCATCTGATAAATGACGAATGTGATAACAAGCCTTGGAATTATGAGTGAGTGAAAGCCTTGGAATTATGACACTTGAGTGAATCCCTTTGAATTATGACACCAGAGTGAATGATAGCCTTGGAATTATGATTAGTGAGTGAGAGCCTTGGAATTATGATTAGTGAGTGAAAGCCTTGGAATTATGATTAGTGAGTGAGAGCCTTGGAATTATGATTAGTGAGTGAAAGCCTTGGAATTATGATTAGTGAGTGAGAGCCTTGGAATTATGATTAGTGAGTGAAAGCCTTGGAATTATGATTAGTGAGTGAGAGCCTTGGAATTATGACACTGAGTGAATGCCTTTGAATTATGACACTGAATGAGTGAAAGCCTTGGAGTTGTGCTGAGTCATTAGAAGCCTTGGATTCAGTTATTTACAGATGATTCCCAAAAAGGAAAGGACTTGTTGGGGCATGGACCACCTCACAGGACACCACAGGCATGTTTGGGTTGGATGTGGACAAAGACCACCAAGATGTGAAGTGTGTTGGAAACATTCATGCTGTTTGGCTTACTGTTTTGAATCGGCCTCAGAACTGGACATCATACACGCCTCACAACAACACACAAGTGCACAAAAGCTTTACAAGTTGTACAAAGTGAAAAACTTTCTGTAAATATCACAAGCTCTCAGCATCAGCCTTGTCAGAGCAAACTTTGTGACGTACCTCATTGTTGCTTGCATCAGAGCTAGAGAAGCATCTGATTGAAAGTGGGTGAGAAAGCTTTTCTGTTTTGTTTTTTTTTTTTGGCTGCATCATCTAACAGCTGAACAAAGATGCAGGAAAGATGGAATCCACATTATCCCTGTACTGCTACACATCACAGACACCACTGGAAAACTGTGCCTTAAAGCTTCACCTTTGGAGAGGATCTTGAGACGGACATGATGGGTTGTGCCGGTTTTTGTTTGTTTCACTTTCAGATTGTCGACATCGTCCGCTTGTCTTGCTCATTTTAGTTAGCTTTGATTCTGCCATTCATTGGTATGATTTGAGTAATAAAGCAACTTCAGGGAGTATGGATGTATGGGGAGCATGGAAAGACAGGTGTTTGAGAAGATGGAAGGACAGGTGTTTGAGAGGATGGAAGGACAGGTGTTTCAGAGGATAGAAGGACAGGTGTTTGAGAGGATGGAAGGACAGATGGAAGGACAGGTGTTTCAGAGGATAGAAGGACAGATGGAAGGACAGGTGTTTGAGAGGATAGAAGGACAGATGTTTCAGAGGATAGAAGGACAGATGGAAGGACAGGTGTTTGAGAGGATGGAAGGCCGGGTGTTTGAGAGGATAGAAGGACAGATGGAAGGACAGGTGTTTGAGAGGATGGAAGGACAGGTGTTTCAGAGGATAGAAGGACAGATGGAAGGACAGGTGTTTGAGAGGATGGAAGGACAGATGGAAGGACAGGTGTTTGAGAGGATGGAAGGACAGGTGTTTGAGAGGATGGAAGGACAGGTGTTTGAGAGGATGGAAGGACAGATGGAAGGACAGGTGTTTGAGAGGATGGAAGGACAGGTGTTGAAAGTGTAGGTGTTTGAGAGGATATTTTCCCCTTCACAGTGCTGTCAGGATGGCAGGATGCTGTGGAGTTATCCTCTTCACCAGTGTTCCCACAGTGCTATGAATCCATCAGATCCTTTTCTACCTTCCATATGAACAGTGGGTGCAGATCTGTTTACACCTGCCGTACAACCTCTGGGCACAGATCTGTTTTCACCTGCCTTACAACATCTTGGTACAGATCTGTTTTCACCCGCCGTACAATCCCTGGGTACAGATCTGTTCACACCTGCCATACAACCTCTTGGCACAGATCTGTTTACACCTGCCATACAGCCTCTTGGCACAGATCTGTTTACACCTGCTGTACAGCCTCTTGGCACAGATCTGTTTACACCTGCTGTACAGCCTCTTGGTACAGATCTGATTACACCTGCCATACAGCCTCTTGGCACAGATCTGTTTACACCTGCTGTACAGCCTCTTGGCACAGATCTGTTTACACCTGCTGTACAGCCTCTTGGTACAGATCTGTTTACACCTGCTGTACAGCCTCTTGGTACAGATCTGTTTACACCTGCCGTACAACCTCTTGGTACAGATCTGTTTACACCTGCCATACAACCTCTTGATACAGATCTGTTTACACCTGCTGTACAACCTCTTGGTACAGATCTGTTTACACCTGCCATACAACCTCTTGGTACAGATCTGTCTACACCTGCTGTACAGCCTCTGGGTACAGATCTGTTTAACCTGCCGTACAACCTCTTGGTACAGATCTGTTTTCACCTGCCGTACAACCTCTTGGTACAGATCTGTTTACACCTGCCATACAACCTCTGGGTACAGATCTGTTTACATGCCATACAACATCTTGGTACAGATAGATCTGTTTACACCTGCCATACAACCTCTTGGTACAGATCTGTTTACATCTGCCAGATAACTTCTTGGCAAAGATCTGTTTTTACCTGCAAGATAACTTCTTGTTTCCACCAGCCAAATAGTCACCATGGCAATGACTGTTATCCATGTGCCAGATAACCACTTGGCAAAGGTTTATTTACACCCACTGGACAGCCACCCTCCACACTGCCCCTCCCCTTCCTTACCTCCCCCTGAAAGACTTCCCCACCAGTTCTTCCCCTTGAACCTCTTGACACACTTGAACCTGCAACTGTTGGGATCTTTTTTTTTCTTTTTTTTTTTTTTTGTTTGTATTTTTGTCTCTGCACAGGTGATGTTTTTTTGTGGTTTTTTTTACCTGTGCTGACATTCTGGCATTTTAATCGGGTCTGATCTGTGAAATGTGTGCAGGATGACAGGTTTGATTCGTGCATGGTGGAGAAATGTTGTCTGTGTGTTAAATTTGCTTGCTTGCAAGTTTCCATCCTTGTTGTTGCAGCATGGTGCTTTGTATACATGTTCAGTGAAAATTTGGGAGAAAAAGAAATACTGATGTACCAGCGACTTGAAAGTTGTGTGCAGCTTTGTCTTACTTAGGATGTTAGTTATTGTACCTAAGTGTTGTATATCTACTATAAGTTAATAGTTTGAGTGGGCTTTTAGTTATTGTACCTAAGTGTTGTATATCTACTATAAGTTAATAGTTTGAGTGGGCTTTTAGTTATTGTACCTAAGTGTTGTATATCTACTATAAGTTAATAGTTTGAGTGGGCTTTTAGTTATTGTACCCAAGTGTTGTATATCCACTATAAATTGATAGTTTGAGTGGGCTTTTAGTTATTGTACCTAAGTGTTGTATATCTACTATAAATTAATAGTTTGAGTGGGCTTTTAGTTATTGTACCTAAGTGTTATGTATATACTATAGATTAATAGTTTGAGTGGGCTTTTACCCACACCCTCACAGACTCTGTATTGGCAGCTAAGTGTCTTTATCATTCTGCCTCCTTCCTCCAAAGGACAGACAAACAGGTGACAGTCAGTGGTAAGTTGGGACCATGTGATAAATCACTGGCCACTTTCAAAAGCCTTCACTAAAGTCTTAAGCTGTAAATGATTAATTTCCCAGTGCAGTAGAGAAACCATGGAACTTACAGATGAACAAATGGTGACTGCTGGACCTTTTAAAATGAGGTTAAAATGGTTAAAAAAATGGTTTAAAATCAAAGGTACCTAAAGATGAAGATAAAAGCGACGTTTTGAGTCATAAACTCTTTGTCAAGTGGAGAGGTGAAGAAGTGTTGGCAGGTCTCAGCAGCCTGTATTGAAGTATTGAAGAATTAATGTCAGAGAGTGACACTACTTTTCGTCCCTTCTTCTCCCTCCCACTCCCTTTCCCTTCCCTCCCACTCCCCCCTCCCCACAGACAGCCCCACCCCCACCCCCTCCACTGCCCCCAACCCCCTCTCCTCCCCTCCTTCCCATCCACCCTCCTCTCCTTGCACACCACCCTCATCTTCCTCCCACCACCCCCCTCTTCTCCAACAAAACAGTGAGCAGAGCAGAAGTTTCCAGCCATTGACATATACTCACCTCTTCAATACAGGCTGCAGAGACCTGCCAACACTTCTTCACCTCTTCACTTGACAAAGAGTTTATGACTCAAAACGTCGCTTTTATCTTCTCTGTGTCCAATGACAGAATGTGTGTGTGTGTTGTCTTCAGTTTAACGTCTTTCCACACTATATCATATTCTCACACTATTATTCCCCACGTTCTCCCAGTGTCCAAAATGAAATCCCACTTATTCTGCACTCACTTTGTAAGCATATCAACCTTTATTTATCTATCTATATATCCATCTATCTATCTGTCTATTTATGTTGTTTTTTTATAATAAAATGCAAATGTTTTCTTCTTTATAAATGCCAATCTCAAACAACGATAACAGATGATCTATAGGACTACGTAGCAAACCTTCTGCAATAACAAATAACATATTGGAATTGTTTTAAACCATTTTTTTACCATTTTAACTTCATGGAACTTACAGCTCACACTTTGCTGTTGGCCCAACTGTAAGCTTACGTCAATCTCTGTTATATGCTGAGCATTGAACTGCAGTGATATTGGAAGAAAAAAAAAGATAATAACAATACTGCTACCAGCCACCGTGGTGAAGTGGTTAGCATCGCGGACTGACGGCTGGGAGGATGCGGGTTCGAATCCCAGTGGAGGTGGGTTTTTCGGCCCGTGGTTGGCTCCTACCCAGAGTTGAGTGTGCTGTGGGCTTAAATGGAGAGACTGGGACCACACAGTCGAGTGTCATGCACTTCAAGGATACGTCTTTGGGTGTGTTGCTCTAATTACCTGACCAACACTGCAAGTGTTTGTATCTCCTGGGCCTGGTTAACACCGGGATATGATTATGACAGGAAGCATAGAGTACTGCCTTGTCATGTAGTCCCAAACCAAAATGGACCTGCATTGCAACATCGTCATCATCATCATCATCATCATCATCATCCATCATCATCAATATAAAAAACAAAACAGTCCCAAAGACTGTGGCCTTTCATGCCCTGCTCTTAAGGTGACCTCAGTTTTGATACCCCTCCACTTCTGTGCTTGGGGTGAGTCCTGTCAATGTTCTTCAGTGTTGGCAGATTCATCAGTGGGGGGCTGTTGTTTGAGGGACGTGGTGGCTATCTCAATTCAGTCTGCGAGGGACGCTCGCTCAGTCTGGCTCCACGACTAAGCCATTATTGTCGTCAGTAGGGGGCTTAGTAGGTGGTGTCCTAAGTATGTTGAATCAGAACAGGCATCACTGAACACCACTGAAGTGACTCAGCAGCAGTACAGGGTCTCCTCTGGCGTGTGGCCTCCTGGCGCCCTAACATCGATGGTTCTCTGCGGACTGCCGATGCTGGAACTGTGACGGATGAACCCGGGTGTGGCCATGTATCAGGGAATCTAGAATGAGCGGCGTGGGAGTAATGACACTGAAACGGTGTAGATGATGGGGCAGCAAAAAATTAAATAAATAAATTAACAGTACTGCTACTTGTGATAATGATAAATGGTGATGGGTACTCCAGGGATGGAGGCAGCAATTGACGTCATGCTGGTAGAGATCCTGACCAACCTGTTCAGCAACGCCCACTCACAGAGAGGCGGCACCGCCAACCCGCCAGCCCCCAATGCCACCAGCACCAGCGGCAGCAGCACGGCTCCAGACAGAGCCAACCAGACACCTGCTGCCAGAGACAGCAACCTGCAACACGATGGGCCTGAAGAGCCAGGTGAGACTGACTGACTGACTGATACTGGATACTTCTCCAGTGCTGTATCACTGTGCCCACTGCAGTGATGTTCATTGTATCACCGAGTTCAGTTCTGAATCACTGTAGCCGGTTGCAGTGATGTTAACTTTTATCACTGTGGCCCTGTGCATTTTTGTGGTGAGCACAGTGATGTTAATTGCATCATTGTGGTCAGTACAGTGATGTTAACCTCTTGACTGCGCTGTTGACGTACAGCGTACGTCATGAAATGTCACTCACCAATGCTGTATTGACGTGCGCCGTATGTCATGTTACAACGTTCTATGTTTCGAGTCCCGCATTACAGAAAATACAGTCTGCTAACCATTAAATTAGCTCCCCTGAGAGTTCTTTATCTCCTGAGTTCCATAAGCTAAAATTATTCATTGGATTGTCATATTTATGGCGAAAGTTTTGCAAGTTTGTACAAAGCTCAAGTTGTGTTTGCAAAGCCACGGCTGAACGCAGACAAACCCCAACACTTGCACTTGTATTGAAAGAATTCTTTCGCGATGCAAACAGTAGAGATGAAGATTGTGGACTGAATGAGACCGAACTGCGTGAAGTTGATGCCGAAGACGCTGATTTTGACAGTGGAGGGGGGTGGGAGGTGGACTTGCTTGACGAAACTGAAGACAGACAAGCTCAGCTGATTCAAGATGCAGTGATTGAATTTCGGTTTTACAGTTTTTATTTCTTCGTTTGTTGTAACATATGGAATTATGACTCAATTTGTTGTTTGAATGTTAGCTTAGTCAAGTTTTCGTTAATCCTGAGCATTGAACTGCAGTGATTGAGAGAAAGTTCAATATGCTCACAGTGGGTACTGGTTAGCCATCACGGGACCGAGGGGGGCGGTTGATTTGGGAGGGGTTTTCGCCTGGCTCCTACCCAGTATTCTGGTTGATCTGGACCACCTGAGTGTATGCATTGGTTGTCTTTGTTGTTGCTCTTAATTTGACTGGAAGTGTTTGTGATCGGCCGGAACAGGATGATATGACCTGGAGCGAGAGTATTGTGTTATGCATCAAACAAATGGACCATCATGAAAATTGATTACTCACACTCTCTCCTAATTACTTTGTAAAAAACAAACGTCAAAGACTGTGTTTCATGTGCTCATTATTGTTTTTTGAGAAGAATTCTGTGAAGGGGGTGGCATCCTGTCAGTTTCAGTGTGTGGAGTTTTGGGGGTTTGTAGGTGGAGGGTGGGATCTACAGGTTGGGAGGTTGTATATCGCTCCTGAAACGAATCAAACATTAAAATGTACCGTTTCATGTAGTTTTTAATATGTTAAAAATCAAAACACAATCACTGAAACACCACAAATTGACTATCAGCAAATGTGTTCAGGGTAGGGCCCATCATGTGGCCATGAACACTCATGGTTCATCTGCGACTGCGAATCTGGACAACTACGATGAAACCCGTGAGGCATGATCAAAGGGAAACAGAGATCTGGATAAACACTGAAACGGGTGATGACTTGACCAAAATACATAAATACAATTAAAACCTGTACTTGTGTAAGAAATGTGTGTGTGCACTACCAGATGTGGATGCAGCAATACCTCATGCGTAAAGAGCAACCATGACCACTCCTGTTCAGAACGCCATTAATTAGGCATGAGTTTAGGCACCAAGACACGCCACCCCCAATACCACGCTATGCGCTAGCAGGGCGACAGCTCCAACCAACCAACCAGAAGCCTGCGCCAAGGACGGCTGCAACAGTCTGGCTGAAGAGAAGGTAACAAGAAGGCTGTGGGTGCTATACTGCAGACTTCCCAGCATACAATGTGTGCCATGAAGTGATGTTCAGTACACAACGAGTTCAGTTTTACTGATGCATGAGTTGCGTGAGTGATACACTTTTATCTCTGTGTGGACTGTGTATTTTGTGGAATGTTACCGTAGTACATTGATGTTAATTGCATCACTGTGTCAGTACAGTGGTGTTAATTGCATCATTGTGGTTTGTACATTGATGTTAATTGCATCACTGTGTCGGTACAGTGATGTTAATTGCATCATTGTGGTCAGTACAGTGATGTTAATTGCATCATTGTGGTCAGTACAGTGATGTTAATTGCATGATTATGGTCAGTACAGTGATGTTAATTGTATCACTGTGTCGGTACAGTGATGTTAATTGCATCATTGTGGTCAGTACAGTGATGTTAATTGCATCATTGTGGTCAGTACAGTGATGTTAATTGCATCATTGTGGTCAGTACAGTGATGTTAATTGCATCACTGTGTCGGTACAGTGATGTTAATTGCATCATTGTGGTCAGTACAGTGATGTTAATTGCATCATTGTGGTCAGTACAGTGATGTTAATTGCATCACTGTGTCTGGTCAGTACAGTGATGTTAATTGTATCACTGTGGTCAGTACAGTGATGTTAATTGCATCATTGTGGTCAGTACAGTGATGTTAATTGCATGATTGTGGTCAGTACAGTGATGTTAATTGTATCACTGTGGTCAGTACAGTGATGTTAATTGCATCACTGTGTTGGTACAGTGATGTTAATTGTATCATTGTGGTGGGTACAGTCATGTTAATTGTATCACTGTGGTGGTTACAGTGATGTTAATTGTATCATTGTGGTGGTTACAGTGATGTTAATTGTATCACTGTGGTCAGTATTGTATCATTCAGTGTGGTCAGTACGTATCATTGTGATCAGTAATAACCTGTATCCATGTGCTGTGTGCAGTGTCTATGACATGTGCTGTGTGCAGTGTCTATAACATTATGTGCTGTGTGCAGTGTCTATGACATTATGTGCCGACAATATGTGCTGTGTGCAGTGTCTATGACATGTGCTGTGTGCAGTGTCTATGACATGATGTGCTGTGTGCAGTGTCTGTAACATGATGTGCTGTGTGCAGTGTCTATGACATGTGCTGTGTGCAGTGTCTGTAACATGATGTGCTGTGTGCAGTGTCTGTAACATGATGTGCTGTGTGAGTGGTCCTGTAACATTGATGTGCTGTGAGCAGGTCTGTAACATGATGTGCTGTGTGCAGGTGTCTATAACATGTGCTGTGTGCAGTGTCTGTTACACTGAGGGTGCAGATGTCAGTAACATGATGTGCTGTGTGCAAGTGGTCTATGGACATGTGCTGTGTGCAGTGTCTATAACATGATGTGCTGTGTGCAGTGTCTATAACATGATGTGCTGTGTGCAGTGTCTATAACGTGTGCAGTGTCTGTAACATGATGTGCTGTGTGCAGTGTCTATAACATGATGTGCTGTGTGCAGTGTCTATAACATGTGCTGTGTGCAGTGTCTGTAACATGATGTGCTGTGTGCAATGTCTGTAACATGATGTGCTGTGTGCAGTGTCTATAACATGATGTGCTGTGTGCAGTGTCTGAGGAGCAGGCCCTTCAGGACCGGCACAATGCCCTGCAGCAGGAGAACGCCCGGCTGCGACAGCTGCGACTGTGCCAGCATTGCCGCCAGCGCTCGGTGGGTGTCATCTTCATGCCCTGCGGCCACATCATCGCCTGTACCGTCTGCGCCCCCAGCATCCGCCGCTGCTCCCGCTGTGACACTGTCATCAGGGCCACCGCCAACGTCTTTTTCAGTTAGATTGGGTTGTTCCTTGTGTCTTTACACTATTTGCCATTTTCGGAAGTTCATCTATATCTATATTTTGTTGCTATGTTTTTTTTTTGTTTGAGACGGGTCTGTGGTAGTCAATTGATAATCAGTAATCCAAACTGTAGTTAGATCATGGATGTGTGTGTGTGTGTGTGTGAGGGTGTGGGGAAGGGGGGGGGGTGATCAAGGCATTGGTTAGATAATAGGTTTCAGTCTCGTCATCTCTGGGCAGTGAATGTTTGGATGTGCACCTCAACTCTCTCGCATCCACACCGGCTGCAAAGAAACAGTTTGAACAGTTTCTTTGAGGAATGTTTGAATGCAAGAGGGTTAACACGTGAGGCTGGTGACGGTGGAGGGCTGGGTGTGAATTGTGTCACCGCTCGCTTTGTTTCTCCCTCGGCTCTGTGCGTGCAGCAAACAGGTCTTTTGTCCAACACTCCACACCATTCTCAGCTCTGGGGTTGAGGGGTTAATTCCTGGTATCTACCCCATCCCTTGGAGTGATGCTGAGCCAGCACATACCATGCTGTGAACTGCTTCCTCCACCACTTACACACACACACGCACATACAAACATGCATGACTTTAATGTTCCAGTGTATCACCGGGTTTTGTAAGCGCTTTGTGCTGCTAGTATACAGAATGCTTTCCCCACATTATAACTGTATTGTGAATGATTGAAGGCCCGTGCTGTGTAATAATAATAATAATAATAATAATAATAATGGTACTTATATAGCGCTGAATCTTGTGCATAGACAAATCTAAGCGCTTTCACACCAGTCATTCTCACGCATGCATAACTCTAAAACTGGAGAAACTAAAGACAAGGAAGACTGTTTATCAATGGATTTTCTCTACACTGAATTCGCTTACATCGTTACCAGAAGAATATGTTTGGTTTAGTGCAACATTCCTTTCCAGAGTAAGTTGTGGATGGCCAATTTTAGAGCCAGTCACAAAATGCACGGTTAGCCTTTGCATTCTGAAGAAAATGAAATCTTTCTCAACTGAGGTAGGGAGAGTTCAGTATTATTCAACAGACAAGTACTTTACCTTTTGTTCTTGGAAGTACCACAACAAAGCTTGCATGTGGGTCAGAAGTACGCAGCAACACGCCTTTAACTCCCCACCTAAGGGCTGGATGGAAAACAAGAAAAAAAGAATCGTACTTTCTACACTACCCTCATGAAACAAAAGCAAGTTGAGGAGAAACGATGGATTGCAGTTGTCTGGCTGCTTCTGTGTTTGCTTGGGGTAAAAAGAGGGAAAGATAGAGTAGTTGTTCGTTGGTTAATGAAGCGTGTCTGTAGTTCAGTGATGTCAGACAAAGCGAGTTGTTGAAGGAGAGCCTCATTCACTTCATTCTTACTTCTTCAGTGATGACCTGACCTCTGTGTCTCTGTCTATCTCTCTCTGTGTCTCTGTGGACACAGCGGGAAATACTGTGAAAGTTTGTTCCCTTTTTGTTGCAGTTTTATGGATTTGTAGGATCTTTGAAATTTTAACAAAACGAATATCAGCGGTTGAGAAGTGTGCAGTGGCAGGGTTCAGTGAGTCCAGACTTTTTTCACCACTGCCAAAGAGACAGGCAAGATGCTAGAGAAAATAAGGAAAAAAAAACGACAGACAAACATAAACACTCGATCAACATTAAGATATAATTTTATTATTAATATTGCATGCAGAGACACTGTCCATTAACATTGAAAGCAAGCGAACAGGCAGAAGAATTTTGTGAACTGAAATAATGTAGAGAAAAAGGGAGAGAAAGGTTTAGGCAACAGATACTGTGTACAAACATGCACAGATAAACAACAGTAAGTGGGACAAAACAGTACATGGGAGTCCGCACAGAAAAAAAACAGAAGAAGGAAAATGAAGAGAAAAAAGAAAGCATGGGAAAATAGGTTGGCAGTCCCCCACCCCACCCCACCCCTCCCCCAGGCCCCCCTAGACCCCCCCTCCCCCCAGGCCCCCTTGCCACACACAGAACACAGGAAAAAGTCTTTGGAACATGCATGCACTTGGGTCAGTGAATGCTAAGCAAACTGAATGGTGCTACAATCGCTCCTGTGACTTGGCCTTGGTGTTTGTTGATAGGTTAGTGGAGGACTTGATTTCACAAAACTGCCACAGATCCATTATCAACAATAATTTTCTATCAGCTGATCAAAAATTGTCTTTTTTGGGGGGGTTGGGTGGGGGGGGGGGGGGGGAGTGTTTTAAAAAAAAAATATTCATTTCTCTTGCCCTTTGCTTTTTTGTTGTTGTTTCGGTTTTTTGTTCATAAATCCAGCATATAATTGTAAGTACAAAACAGAGGGATGTCTTAAAGAAATTTGGTCCCCATATTCAGCAAACTGGAGTTTAGTTGGGGTTGTTTTTTGGGGGGTGGGGTGGGGTGGGGGTGGTTGGTGTTATTGGTGGTTGTTGATTTTGGTGGAGGGGGGTTTCAATTGTTATAGATGGACTTTTTTTTTTTTTTTTTTTTTAAATCATTTATGATGAGACAAATTTATGCGCAGATGTCACAGAAAATGTGAAATTTGTTGGGGGTAAACACAGACGTACTTTGGATTTGACTTTGATTCCTTGAAACTTTTATCTAGACCATGTATGTGTGTGGAATTCAGTTCTTGTTGTTATAGTACAGTGCTACCCTCATCTTTCTTTTTCTTACAAAGTGTTCTTTCATTTAGAGAGTCCCATTTTTTCCAAAAAGAAGTTTGCCTGAAACAACTGGTTTGTTCTTGTGACATCTTTTACATGCACTGACATCTTGCTACATGCAGGACCTTGGATTTTTCTCATCACAATCATTTCATCCCAAACACAAAAAAAAATGAAACTGCAATCTTTTTTTTGCTATTATTATACCGAACCTGCCCACACTGGTTTTGAAGTAACTGTCATTTACTTGATGTTCTGTCGCTCCAGTCATGAATGATTTACCATTTTGTCCTGGACATCACTCCATAATGACATGACAGCAGCTGACAGATTGACATAGGTCATGACGGCATCACTCCATGATTACGTAACATCAACAGCTGACACAGTCACGTTGGTCATGACAACATCACTCCATGATTACACAGAGAATTGTGTTGTGACAAAGATGTAACACAGTGTACAGGTCTGTGTTGTATTTGTATTTGTATTTCTTTTTATCACAACAGATTTCTCTGTGTGGAATTCGTGCTGCTCTCCCCAGGGAGAGCGTGTCGCTATACTGCAGCGCCACCCATTTTTTTGGTATTTTTTCCTGAGTGCACTTTTATTTGTTTTTCCTATCGAAGTGGATTTTCCAACAGAATTTTGCCAGGAACAACCCCTTTGTTGCCGTGGGTTCTTTTACGTGCGCTAAGTGCATGCTGCACACGGGACCTCGGTTTATCGTCTCATCCGAATGACTAGCGTCCAGACCACCACTCAAGGTCTAGTGGAGGGGGAGAAAATATCGGCGGCTGAGTGTGATTCGAACCAGCGCGCTCAAATTCTCTCGCTTCCTAGGCGGACGCGTTACCCCTAGGCCATCACTCCACACTTCTGGCTGCTGTCTTCCATTCACCTGTAGGTCAGCACCTGCTTATAATGGACAAACTGAGTGTGGGAAGCCATAGTACGGTCCGCCGGTCTCCCTTTCAGTCTGTCATTATGTAATACAAGGTACAGTCCATGAGAAGAAATTCTTGTGTGCTGTATTATACAGAAACAATGTATGAGAATCACAGACATGAAATATTCCCTGGATGTATCTATGTTTTAACATATGTTTATATGCATGTATGTTTGCATTGTGTTTATGTATAGTTTACTGGGTGCTTTTTGGTATGTATATGTAACACTGATGTGATGTGTTATGTATGTGTCTTATAATGCACCAACAGCAGTGTTATGGATAGTATCCATGATAACTATTATTTCTTTTTTTACCAATAATTATTGGTTGATGGTCATTGCTTTTGCACTCTTGCTGTGCTTCCTTCATCCTCTCGCTCTCTCTCTCTCTGTCTTTCTCTCTCCCCCTCTCTGTCTCTCTCTCTCTCTTTTTCTCTCCCTCTCTCTGTCTCTCTCTCTTTTTCTCTCCCTCTCTCTGTCTCTCTCTCTCTGTCTTTCTCTCTCCCCCTCTCTGTCTCTCTCTCTCTTTTTCTCTCCCTCTCTCTCTCTTTACAGCGTGAAACATCAGCAAGTATTGATTAGTTTTCAAAGTGAATTGGTCATGGGGATTTCTGAGAGTGAGGGCTTTTTGAAGAGGTATAAAGGTAAGCAAAGTTGAAAAGTAAGCACCTCTGGCTAGTAGCCTGCCATTTGAATGTCTGGAGAATCGGCTAACTGTTGCACACACACACACAAAAAATTGTGTGTGTGTGTGTGTATAAACCTCCCAGTGTAAACCATTTGAACCATTCCTTCCATGTCACCCACCAACCATCAGCAGCTCCCTCCTCCAGTCTCAGTGTTCTCCAGACAGTGGCTTTGATCAGAACGATTTGGTGTTGGCAGAGTGGGGTCAGGTGTTGGCTGTATGATTCAGTGTCCACCAGTGACCAGGGTTCGGTTCCATGCCCTGTTTTCAGCACGGTCCTTGGAAAAAAACTTTTCACTCACTCGACGCAGGTGTCAGTGGGTACCGGGCTATGGCTGGGGAAGGTTGAAACGCCCCCACCTTCCTGTAGCCTGACCCAGACACTAGGTGTGAAATCACCTTCCTGTAGCCTGACGCAGACACTGGGTGTGAAATCACCTTCCTGTGTCCTGACCCAGACGCTAGGAGTGAAATCACCTTCCTGTGACCTGACCCAGACACTAGGAGTGAAATCACCTTCCTGTAGCCTGACCCAGACATTAGGAGTGAAATCACCTTCCTGTGTCCTGACCCAGACGCTAGGAGTGAAATCACCTTCCTGTGTCCTGACCCAGACGCTAGGAATGAAATCACCTTCCTGTGACCTGACCCAGACGCTAGGAGTGAAATCACCTTCCTGTGGCCTGACCCAGACACTAGGTGTGAAATCACCTTCCTGTAGCCTGACCCAGACACTAGGTGTGAAATCACCTTCCTGTGACCTGACCCAGACACTAGGTGTGAAATCACCTTCCTGTAGCCTGACCCAGACACTAGGAGTGAAATCACTTTCCTGTAGCCTGACCCAGACACTGGGTGTGAAATCATCTTCCTGTGACCTGACCTAGACACTAGGAGTGAAATCACTTTCCTGTAGCCTGACCCAGACACTGGGAGTGAAATCACCTTCCTGTAGCCTGACGCAGACACTAGGAGTGAAATCACCTTCCTGTGACCTGGAGCAGACACTGGGTGTGAAATCACCTTCCTGTGACCTGGAGCAGACACTGGGTGTGAAATCACCTTCCTGTGACCTGACCCAGACACTAGGAGTGAAATCACCTTCCTGTAGCCTGACCCAGACACTAGGTGTGAAATCACCTTCCTGTGACCTGACCCAGACACTAGGAGTGAAATCACCTTCCTGTAGCCTGACCCAGACACTAGGAGTGAAATCACCTTCCTGTGACCTGACCCAGACACTAGGAGTGAAATCACCTTCCCGTGGCCTGACCCAGACACTGGGAGTGAAATCACCTTCCTGTGGCCTGACCCAGACACTAGGAGTGAAATCACCTTCCTGTAGCCTGACCCAGACACTAGGTGTGAAATCGCCTTCCTGTGACCTGACCCAGACACTAGGAGTGAAATCACCTTCCTGTAGCCTGACCCAGACACTAGGAGTGAAATCACCTTCCTGTGACCTGACCCAGACACTAGGAGTGAAATCACCATCCTGTGACCTGGGAGCAGACACTAGGTGTGAAATCACCTTCCTGTGTCCTGGAGCAGACACTAGGAGTGAAATCACTTTCCTGTGACCTGACCCAGACACTAGGAGTGAAATCACCTTCCTGTGACCTGGCCCAGACACTAGGAGTGAAATCACCTTCCTGTGACCTGACCCAGACACTGGGTGTGAAATCACCTTCCTGTGTCCTGACCCAGACGCTAGGAGTGAAATCACCTTCCTGTGTCCTGACCCAGACGCTAGGAGTGAAATCACCTTCCTGTGACCTGACCCAGACACTGGGAGTGAAATCACCTTCCTGTGACCTGGAGCAGACACTAGGTGTGAAATCACCTTCCTGTGACCAGGAGCAGCCACTAGGACTGAAATCACCTTCCTGTGACCTGGAGCACACACTAGGAGTGAAATCACCTTCCTGTGTCCTGGAGCAGACACTAGGTGTGAAATCACCTTCCTGTGACCTGGAGCACACACTAGGAGTGAAATCACCTTCATGTTTCCTGACCCAGACACTAGGAGTGAAATCACCTTCCTGTGACCTGGAGCAGACACTAGGTGTGAAATCACCTTACTGTGACCTGGAGCAGACACTAGGAGTGAAATCACCTTCCTGTGACCTGACCCAGACACTAGGTGTGAAATCACCTTCCTGTAGCCTGATCCAGACACTAGGAGTGAAATCACTTTCCTGTAGCCTGACACAGACACTGGGTGTGAAATCATCTTCCTGTGACCTGACCCAGACACTAGGAGTGAAATCACCTTCCTGTGACCTGGAGCAGACACTAGGAGTGAAATCACCTTCCTGTGACCTGGAGCAGACACTAGGTGTGAAATCACCTTCCTGTGTCCTGGAGCAGACACTAGGAGTGAAATCACCTTCCTGTGACCTGGAGCAGACACTAGGAGTGAAATCACCTTCCTGTGACCTGACCCAGACACTAGGAGTGAAATCACCTTCCTGTGACCTGACCCAGACACTGGGAGTGAAATCACCTTCCTGTGACATGACCCAGTCACTAGGAGTGAAATCACCTTCCTGTGACCTGACCCAGACACTAGGAGTGAAATCACCTTCCTGTGGCCTGACCCAGACACTGGGAGTGAAATCACCTTCCTGTGGCCTGGCCCAGACACTAGGAGTGAAATCACCTTCCTGTGACCTGGAGCAGACACTAGGTGTGAAATCACCTTCCTGTGGCCTGGAGCAGACACTAGGAGTGAAATCACCTTCCTGTGACCTGGAGCAGACACTAGGAGTGAAATCACCTTCCTGTGACCTGGAGCAGACACTAGGAGTGAAATCACCTTCCTGTGACCTGACCCAGACACTAGGAGTGAAATCACCTTCCTGTGACCTGACCCAGACACTGGGAGTGAAATCACCTTCCTGTGACCTGACCCAGACACTAGGAGTGAAATCACCTTCCTGTGACCTGACCCAGACACTAGGAGTGAAATCACCTTCCTGTGGCCTGACCCAGACACTGGGAGTGAAATCACCTTCCTGTGGCCTGGCCCAGACACTAGGAGTGAAATCACCTTCCTGTGACCTGGAGCAGACACTAGGTGTGAAATCACCTGACCTGACCCAGACACTGGGTGTGAAATCACCTTCCTGTGACCTGACCCAGACACTAGGAGTGAAATCACCTTCCTGTGACCTGACCCAGACACTAGGAGTGAAATCACCTTCCCGTGGCCTGACCCAGACACTGGGAGTGAAATCACCTTCCTGTGGCCTGACCCAGACACTGGGAGTGATATCACTGTCCTGATGGTTGTCAACAGGCAATGCCATCTCTTTGTTGTTGTTCTTGATGATGATTTTGCTTTCCTAGCTGTAAGTTTACAGTTGGGCCAACAGCAAAATAAGAGCTGTATTATCAGTGGTTTCTCCAGTACTGTGGGAAATCATTTACAGCTTCGTCTTTTGTGAAAGACTATGACTCTCAAACTATGAGGCAAAATTGCACTGGATCTTAGTGCTGCAGCCTTGGGGGGCTAGTTGGCCCTTGGGAACCATTCCAAAACCAACTTCTAAAACCCTTGTGGCCAAGAGAATGGGGATGTAACTCTAATCAAATTCTAGCCCATATTGTCGGGACAGCAGTTACCCCCTCTGCTGTTCTGATGTCATAGTCGAACACAACTGACTGTCATATTGAAAGATTTAAACCACAGATCCTAGACTGCCCAAAAAACAGAATGGGGCTCTGTCTCAGGACCTCTGATGGATGGCTTACACAGCAACTTGTTGTGATGGGTTTTTTGCCTGGGCATTGTCCAAACAGTGGCGTGTCAGTCATCATTTTCTGCAGGTAACATGAGAAATACAGGCTCCCTTGCCCAAGTGTGTGGACAGTACTGAGGAGTGTTGGGTTATGAAGGGGAACAAACACATGCAAAGAAAAGTCAAGGAGGTACAAATTTGGGGATGAGTAGCTAAACAAAATGAATAAATGAACACCCCCGAAAGCGGAGTATGGCTGCCTACATGGCGGGGTAAAAACAGTCATACACGTAAAAAGCCCACTCGCATATATACGAGTGAACGTGGGAGTTGAAGCTCACGAACGCAGAAGAAGAAGAAGAAATGAACAAACTATCACATCAGATCACAGGAAAGTGATGTTTTTTGGTTGTTGTTTTTGTTTTGTTTTGTTTTTTTTTGGGGGGTGTTTGTTTTTTTCTTATAAAAGCACAGAACCAGTGAAAATTGATGTTGGTGGAGGTAGCCATTTTTGCCCCAAATTTGTTCTCCCTTGACTGTTCTTGGTCATTGAAAAAGCAGTCTCTGCCACAGCACTGAATTGGAGGGATCAGGATTTTGATTAAAGGCTGGTGAAAGGCTGCAGAGATGCTTACCAATGGTAGGTCTGGGGGAATGGGATTTTGAGCAAAACTGTGAAGTGTTGCTCAGATGTTTGCCAGTGTTAGGAACTGGCAAGCAATCACTTGCTTTCATCTTAAAAAGCACAGCATATATGCATTTCATGTTGTTGCTTCATTTGCTTTATTTGTGCATTATATTGGGACTTGGCTGGACTCTTGGGAGCTGTCACCTTACAGACGTATTTCATGAACTGGGTATTCTTACTGTCTTTTCTTCATTCAGGCTCTAAAGTTACCTTTGTGTGTACTGATGCTGTAACATTCAGCCTTGCAAAAGGCATACAACTTTAAAGCAATGCTTGCTTAGTGATTCCAGGCCATTTGAATGAACCATCTCTCTCTCTCTCTCTCTCTCTCTCTCTCTCTCTCTCTCTCTCTCTCTCTAGTAATACAAAGCTTTCAAAAATAGAAGTTCAATATATAATTAATATATAATTGAGTAATTGAATGCCTGTGAACAAGAAATGCGGTAATTGTGTTAATTCTACCTCTGCAATGCTTGTTTACACCACCTTATTTATACACCCAGATTCTTAGCCTTTGTTCAGTAAAACTTTAGAATGAAAGGGAAACTGTGGAATTTACATCATAGATACTTTGTTCTTATGTGATTGTTCAACATTATTTTTCACCCCTTATATACTTGTTGGCTAAACAGATACTCAGCGACAATCCGCTAAAGTCCAGCCAACATTTTGTCACTCACCTGTCTTGATTTTAAGAGTTGCGGTCATGCTCATTCATATTTCAGTAATGTTCTTTGCTATTGATGTGCTTGATATATTGATTATGTATTATTGATTATATATATTCATATATCAGATTGTACCCCCAAGACCCAATGTCCAAACCCTTCCCCCACCCCCTTCCTTCCCCCATCACCTTCCTTCCCCCACCCCCTTTCTTCCCTCATCACCTTACTTCCCCCACCCCCTTTCTTCCCTCATCACCTTACTTCCCCCACCCCCTTTCTTCCCCCATCACCTTACTTCCCCCACCCCCTTTCTTCCCTCATCACCTTCCTTCCCCCACCCCCTTCCTTCCCCCCTTCCTTCCCCCACCCCCTTCCTTCCCCCATCACCTTACTTCCCCCACCCCCTTCCTTCCCCCATCACCTTCCTTCCCCCACCCCCTTCCTTCCCCCATCACCTTACTTCTCCCACCCCTTTCCTTCCCCCATCACCTTACTTCCCCCACCCCCTTCCTTCCCCCATCACCTTACTTCCCCCACCCCCTTTCTTCCCCCATCACCTTCCTTCCCCCACCCCCTTCCTTCCCCCATCACCTTCCTTCCCCCACCCCCTTTCTTCCCCCATCACCTTACTTCCCCCACCCCCTTTCTTCCCCCATCACCTTACTTCCCCCACCCCCTTCCTTCCCCCATCACCTTACTTCCCCCACCCCCTTCCTTCCCTCATCACCTTACTTCCCCCACCCCCTTTCTTCCCTCATCACCTTACTTCCCCCACCCCCTTCCTTCCCCCATCACCTTCCCCCACCCCCTTCCTTCCCTCATCACCTTACTTCCCCCACCCCCTTTCTTCCCCCATCACCTTACTTCCCCCACCTTCTTACTTCCCTCATCACCTTCCTTCCCCCACCCCCTTCCTTCCCCCATCACCTTCCTTCCCCCACCCCCTTTCTTCCCTCATCACCTTACTTCCCCCACCCCCTTTCGTCCCCCTTCAATGGGTTTTTGCAGTGGCTTGTAGTATAAACCATACAGTGAGCCACACTCCTTTCATCCTCTGTATTTACTAAATAGATATATTTTGTTGTTGTTGTCTTTCTGGGATGTCTCCCTCTCAGAATTGAAGTCATTTACACTGTCCGCATCAGTTTATTAGATTCCATGTTGTGTATCTTTGGATAACATTTGAAATTATGTTTTCTTACTTGCTTGTTTTATGCATCTTTCTGTCATGTTTTCATTAGAATCGATGTCATTTATTGACGGGCGCAATAGCCAAGTGGTTAAAGCGTTGGACTGTCAATCTGAGGGTCCCGGGTTTGAATCACAGTGACAGCGCCTGGTGGGTGAAGGGTGGAGATTTTTACGATCTCCCATGTCAACATATGTGCAGACCTGCTAGTGCCTGAACCCCCTTCGTGTGTATATGCAAGCAGAAGATCAAATACGCACATTAAAGATCCCGTAATCCATGTCAGCGTTCGGTGGGTTATGGAAACAAGAACATACCCAGCATGCACACCCCCAAAAACGGAGTATGGTTGCCTACATGGCGGGGTAAAAACGGTCATACACGTAAAAGCCCACTCGTGTGCATACGAGTGAACGTGGGAGTTGCAGCCCACGGAACGCAGATGAAGAAGATGTCATTTACGATGTTTGTGTCAGTCTTTGACGTTCGGCTCAGCATCATTCAATCTTTTCTGCCTTGTAGTGTGGTTTCTGACTGGATGTGGTCTTTTTTTTTCCACCCTGCTTGCCTGAACTTGGGAGTCCCTAGCATGGAGTCTCCAGATTCTCTCTTGGACCGTATGTCAGTAGTAGTATTCCTTTTCTTCTTCTTTGTTTTTTTTTGTTTGTTTGTTTGTTTTCACTCACAAGGCCTGACAGCGTGTGTTGTTACGTTGCTGGTCAGGCTGTGCTTAGCAGATGTGGTTAGTGAATATGGATTTGTCTGAACGCAGTGACGCTTCCTCGAGAAACTGAACTGAGGTCAGTGGTGGTGTGCTGTCTCTTTTATGCCCCTCCATGTCTGTGAATTACTCCGTTTGTCTAAATAGAACAGCTTTTCTGCCCCTCCGTGTCTGTGAATTACTCCGTTTGTCTAAATAGAACAGCTTTTCTGCCCCTCCGTGTCTGTGAATTACTCCGTTTGTCTGAATGGAACAGCTTTTCTGCCCTTCTATGTCTGTGAATTACTCTGTCTAAATGGAACAGCTTTTCTGCCCTTCTATGTCTGTGAATTACTCTGTCTAAATGGAACAGCTTTTCTGCCCCTCTGTGTTTGTGAATTACTCCGTTTGTCTAAATGGAATGGCTTTTCTGTGTCTGTGAATGGATGGAGGGGGCATTGTTTGATTTGATGGTGTGCAGAATGGATGGAGGTGGGGGGGGGGGGGGGGGCATGAGGGGGAGCATGTTCCAGTGAACTGCAACATGTATGTGAAACTTTTTGATCCGGATCTCAATGAGTATATCACAGGAGCCTTAGTCGGCTCTTGTCGCAGTATACATTTTAGTTTATCAGTGTTGGTACAGTCTTTTTATTATCAAAAGGTTGGTCAGACTTGTTTGACTTTGTATTTTTGAGCTTGTTTTGTGATCTTGGTCCTATTTTTGTTTTGTGGTGGCAGTTCTTTTTTGGAAACAGTTGGGGGATTTCATTGTGGTCATGACACACGACTTCTCTTAGCTGCTGAACATTTTTTGTTGTTGGGTTTTTGGTGTTGTTTTTTTTAGGATGGGTCCTCAATTGCATGTAGACAACAGAGCACCCCATTTTTTTTTTTTTTTTTTTCGTTATTTTTTTCTTTTTCTCCTTTTTCCATTCCATCTTTTTTTTCTTTTTTATTCGTTTTCGGGTACTTTGCGCTGCCTTTTTTCATTGGCCAAAATAAAAAAGATAAGAAAATAAAAATCACCCTCAGTTCCAAAGTGTGTCTGTTTTACTAAGAATGGACAGTTCTTTGGAAAACTCTAGTGTTTAAGTTACAGTAGTGTTTGGGTTTTCTTGACCTTGTGAATTCTTTAGTGTGGTGAACATTTTTATGTGATGGGTTTGTTTTTAGTTGTTGTTTTTTCCACAGAGTGCTGTCTGTAAAAATGTAGCAAGTTCACAGGTCTAAAGGACCTACTGGTTTTTTTTTCTTTGCTGAATTTTTTGTTGTCGTTGTCTTCATTACGTTCTTTTTGTCTTTATTACTTTTTTTTTTTTTTTAAATTCTCCTTGTTGTCTCCCTTTATTTTATTGTGTGTGATGTGTGTGTGTTTTCTGGTGGTGTTTACTGTGCACTGTAAAAACAAATATATTGATAAACCAAGTCAAACCCTTTGTTTAACTTTAATTAATTTAAGTTTAATTGTTGTATTCCAATAATGCAGATATTCTTTAATATTTGACTGCTATTCAAATGCCAAAAGGTTGGCATGGTGGTATTATACACCAAGTGAATGCTTGTGTTGTATTCACTGTATGGTGGGCACAATAGTCGAGTGGTTAAAGTGTTGGACTTTCAATCTGAGGGTCTCGGGTTCGAATCTCGGTAACAGCGCCTGGTAGGTAAAAGGGTGGAGATTTTTCTGATCTCCCAGGCCAGCATATGTGCAGACCTGCTGGTGCCTGTACCCCTTTCGTGTGTACCCACTTGCAGAAGATCAAATAAAGATCCTGTAATTCATGTTAGTGTTCAGTGAGTTATGGAAAGAAGAAGATGCCTAGCATGCACACCCCCGAAAACAGAGTATGGCTGCCTTCATGGCGGGGTAAAAACGGTCATACACATAAAAACCCACTCATGTATTTTTGAGTGAACGTGGGAGGTGCGGCCTATGAACAATGAAGAAGAAGAATATTCACAGAATGTTCATATGGCATATGTAAGTAACATTTCCAGGACTCACCCTTCTAACTACTTGAGCTTGAAGGTGTGTGTGTAGTGTGTTACTCGCTTCCATTTCTTAAACAGTAATTTTATGCTGCGTTATCCTTGTACATTATACGTGTATTGAGTATAACAACATATATATGTGCATTTGTAAGTAGAAATATATGTCTGTGGAATGGCTTCTAATGTCATTTCATCTGTAAAACCAGGAGTATTGCCCCTTGTGAATAGAGAGAGTGACACTCGACTCTTTACTATGTGTTCATCATTTGTTCTGACCTGGTTGTTTATTCAAGTATAGATATATATCAATGGTATGGCTTCTGTTGTTATCTCAGCTGTAAAACTATGAGTATTGCAGGAAATTGTGTGTTTGAAGTGTCCAGGAATGATTAGAATGATGGATGTACTCTATGTTCTTGTTTGCTTTCACACAATCTTTGTTGTGTCTGTAACTGTGTGTTGTTGTTTTTTGTTTTTGTTTGTTATTTTTTCTTTTGTTTTCTTTTTGTTTGTTGTTTTTTTTGTGCTTGTATATGTAGTGCACTGTGTAAATTGCTGCTGTTCACATTTAAAATGTTTGTTTGTGCTTTATCATTGATGTTTCAGTTTACCTTGGAGCAGGATGATAATAGTATTCTGATCAGCATGTATATGTGGTGTGCTCTGTAAATTGCTGTTGCTCACATTTAAAATGTTTTTGTTTTACCATTAATATTCCAGTTTCCCTTGTCAGTAATCAGGATGATAATAGTATTCTGATAAACTGTGCTTTCATATTACTCTTTTTGTCACAACAGATTTCTCTGTGTGAAATTTGGGCTGCTCTCCCCAGAGAGAGCGCATCGCTACATTGAGAGCACCTCCCATTTTTTTGTAATTTTTCCTGCCTGCTGTTTTTTTTTCTGTTTTCCTATTGAAGTGGGCCAGGGACAACCCTTTTGTTGCCGTGGGTTCTTTTACATGCGCTATATAAGTACATGCTGCACACAGGACCTCAGTTTATCGTCTCATCCAAATGACTAGCATCCAGACAACCACTGTAGGTCTAGTGGAGGGGGAGAAAATACTGGCGACTCATGTGTGTGTGTGTATGTGTGTCTGTCTGTTTTACATAAAATTATTTATTTATTTGTTATCATTATTGTCTTTTAATTTTATTTTTATCTAATTATTATTATTATTATCTTTTTTCATGTTTAAATATTCAATTTCTTCTTTATTTGTTTGATTATTTATCCTTTTTTTTTTCTTTTTTTTCCTCAAGGCCCGACAAAGCACGTCCAATTACGCTGCTGGTCAGGCATCTGCTTGGCAGATGTGGTGTAGCGTATAGATTTGTGCAGACGCAGTGACGCCTTCTTGAGCTATTGATAATGATACTGAGAAAGGGCTTTATTTTCAGTTACTCCACTATGTTGCTTATAATGCTTGAAGGGGTCATTGTTTGTACTCAATAGCTAAAAAAACGCGTGAATGTAACCATCATTTAGGTAGAAATGAGAGAGTGGACAAAAAAAAAACCAGAAAAGAAGGTCTGCACTTTGCTTTTCTGGTGATCATGTTTCCTTTGTTTTGCGAGTTGGGTGGCAAAGTGTCCGTATTCTTTCTTGTTCTAATCTTGGAAAATATGCACACTGACTAATGTTCAGACATTGTTTTACAGAGGGTGATTTTGACACCCACTGAGAAACACTGTTTTCTTCAGTGTTTTCCAAATTCCAGAGAAAAGATGGGTTTTTTTTAACTCCAGCATTTTGTTGTGGAGCGCCTTGACAAAGACCATTGGTTGGCATGTTGGTCTGACGTTGTGTTGACCCAGCTCTGTTTCTGTCCACCTTCATCGTAGATCCATGCCCCTACCCCCGCCCCACCCTGTACTCCCCCTCCCTAACTCTGTTTCTGTCCACCTTCATCATACCCCTACCCCCCAACCCTGTACTCCCCCTCCCTTCCCAGTTCCCACTTACGCCAAATTTTGCCCATTGTTGATGATGTAGTCACGCTCCCCGTGCTGAGCAGACAGAAACACAGTGGCTTTGTGGTGGGGGTGGGGGGTATGAGAGGGGAGGGCAGTGGGGGGGGAAGGATGTGAAGCGAAAAACAAACTCGCTTCCTTGTGTTTGTTTGTTTTTGTTGTTGTTGTTGTTGGGGTTTTTTGTGTGTGTTTTTTTGTGTTTTTTTTTGTTGTTGTTTTTTTGGTTTTGGTTTTTTGGTATTGTTCGTTTGTTTTGGTTTTTGGTTTTGTTTGTTTGTTTTTTCTTGAAGAAGGGATGACCGAGTGGGGGAGAGGGACAGACAGACAGACAGACAGAGACAGATACAGACAGAGACAGATACAGACAGAGAGAGGGAGAGAGTTTGCTTGAAGTTTCCGACATGAGAAAGTAACAGGGGTTGGGGGTGGGTGGGGGAGGGAAAGAGGAATGCTTTGGGGGGAGGGGGTGAAGGGTTGGGGGTGGGTGGGGGAGGGAAAGAGGGATGCTTTGGGGGGAGGGGGTGAAGGGTTGGGGGTGGGTGGGGGAGGGAAAGAGGGATGCTTTGGGGAGAGGGGGTGAAGAAGGGTTGGGGGTGGGTGGGGGAGGGAAAGAGGGATGCTTTGGGGGGAGGGGGTGAAGGGTTGGGGGTGGGTGGGGGAGGGAAAGAGGGATGCTTTGGGGAGAGGGGGTGAAGAAGGGTTGGGGGTGGGTGGGGGAGGGAAAGAGGGATGCTTTGGGGGGAGGGGGGTGAAGGGTTGGGGGTGGGTGAGGGGAGGGAAAGAGGGATGCTTTGGGGGGAGGGGGTGAAGAAGGGGTGGGTGAGGGGAGGGAAAGAGGGATGCTTTGGGGGGAGGGGGTGAAGAAGGGGTGGGTGGGGGAGGGAAAGAGGAATGCTTTGGGGAGAGGGGTGAGGGAAGAGGGATGCTTTGGGGGGAGGGGGGGTGAAGGGTTGGGGGTGGGTGAGGGGAGGGAAAGAGGGATGCTTTGGGGGGAGGGGGTGAAGAAGGGGTGGGTGAGGGGAGGGAAAGAGGGATGCTTTGGGGGGAGGGGGTGAAGAAGGGGTGGGTGGGGGAGGGAAAGAGGAATGCTTTGGGGAGAGGGGGTGAAGAAGGGTTGGGGGTGGGTGGGGGGAGGGAGTGAAGAGGGGTTGAGGGTTTGTCAAGTTTCCATGTTTGTATTGATTGGATTGAGTTTTTATTGCAGAACCAGCAAAAGCTTTGCCTCACTTTGTTAACTAAAAAGTTTATATCTTGTTTAATTGATAAAATCTGTGCTTAACTAATAAAAGCGTTGCTTAACTTACAAGTGTTGTGTGAGTGTGTGTGTGTGTATTTTCTCTTTTACTTTCTATGATGAAGTGATTTATTTCCCATGCATGTAACTGGGAACTGTGTGTGCACAGACTGAGGATGTGACTGTGACACTCTTTATCAAAACAAATCAAAGCAGTATTGTACACATTATGTGTAAGTCTTAGAGTATATTTTGCCCATGAAATTTATCATTTTTGTTGATTTTAACTGTATTTGGACACAACTGGCGCCCCTAAACCACCCTGTCCAGCGGTGTCTGCAATCTTGCAATACATGTCCACCCACACATCTAAACTCTCTCTTCTCTTGCCTCATGCAGACACAGATACAAACACAGAATATTGAATTCTCTCAACAAGAGAAATTCATGTGTGGTGTACGCTACACAAACAATGCACGGTATGAACACATAAATGTCATAAAATGCTCAAGCCAAGTTGATATGGGAGCCCACAATAAACACCCACTGATCACAGTCATTTAGTATCTTTAGCCATTCATCTTCTGCAACTCTGTATTGTCTGGTTTGCTTGCATAATGCGTTATCTCCCATCAATCCATACGAAACGAACTGACGCTCGACTCGTCCTCTGAAAGAAAGAAAAAATCGGCGAGCTGACACTGCAACGATAGAAAAGGGTGATTTTTTTCTCCACATTTCCCATAAAAGGGAGCAAACAAGGGAGGTGATGAGAGCAGAAGGCTTTTTCGATAGCCTCCCTTACATGCACTTGCGATGAACCACTTTACTTATTGAAATACCCTATCTCTCCTTCGCACGCGCGCGCACACACACAGAGACACACACACCATTAACACTACTAACACCGAGTCATATGAACTCTCAGATACAACAGCATTCATCGTACATTAACGTGGCAGATTAAAAGTCCGGCAATCTGCACCTCAGTACAATTCCACAAGAAATATTGATGGAAATCTTTTTGTTCAACGTTCAAATACCAACACAAAAAAAGTTTTGCATCAGTAACCGAGTTACTAATGTATAGAACTAACTGCCTCTTCCTTAGAATCTTAAAACAAGTGAAAGCGCTTTCATTTGTCTCTGCACAAGATTCAGCGCTATATAAAATTAATACTAATCATTATTATCATCATTCATACACACACACACACACACACACACACACAGACAAATCGGAGATGGGCTTGTTGGGGATGGGGTGGGGGAATGGGGGGTGAGTGTAGGGGGTAGATGGATGTGGACAACCCCCCCCCCCCTCCCGCCCCCCTCACACACACACACCCCTTCCATTTCGCTTCAGTGACTTTTATTTGACTGACATCGAGAATATTGCCAGAGGTATGTCAGGGATTTTTTGTTTTTTATTTGTTTAGCCTACCTCTCTTATTCCGTTTTTCTTTTCCATACATAACTAGTCTCCAGCTGTCAAAGTTATACAAACACAAGCATATTATCTACAGCATACAGCACACAGTACAGGGCATAAAGCACACAGCACAGGGCATACAGCACAGGCACACAGCACACAGTAGAGGGCATACAGCACACAGCACAGGGCATACAGCACAGGGCATACAGCACACAGCACAGGCCACACAGTACAGGGCATACAGCACACAGTACAGGACATACAGTACACAGTACAGGGCATACAGCACAGCACAGGGCATACAGCACAGGCCACACAGCACAGGGCACACAGTACAGGGCATACAGCACAGGGCATACAGCACACAGTACATGACATACAGCACAGGGCACACAGCACAGGCCATACAGCACACAGCACAGGGCATACAGCAAAGGGCATACAACACACAGCACAGGCCAAGCAGTACACAGCATAGGCCATACAGCACAGGGCATACAGCACAGGGCATACTGCACACAGCACAGGCTCGAAAAAAAAAAAGAATATTAAAACGAAAAGCACTTGTTTCTTCTATTTGTATTTCCTTTCGGTAAAGTTACCGGGCGTCTGTTGTTAATAGATGAGGATGAGTTAATTATTAATGTATATTGTCTGTGCTTATTGGCCTTTTGTTATTTTCTCTTTGTTCTTTTAACATCACTCTTATTGTTTGTATGGTATATGTAAAATATGTATGTAATGTAACGTTTCGATACCCACAGGGGGCACAAGAAATAAACTGTTTGCCTTGCCTTGCGTTGCGATGTGCACGTGTGGGTGGTTCTGTCAGTGTGTGTGTGTCTGACTTGAAGAAAGAAAGAACTTGAAAAGACCAGTCAATGCCCCCAAAACTGCATGCGTGCTTGATTGAGACATGAATCTTCGTCCGTTTCATTTAAACTAAGCATTTCGAGTCGTTTAAACAGTTCCACGTCTATGATATCAACTGCACGACGTCTCAGTAGCTTATTTGCATTATTCTGCGCCTCAGAATGAAAATGCGTCTGTGGACGCGATTCGTACGTTGACATTGATCCACTAAAAACCAACCAAAGAAAACTCACCAACAACACAGCAACAACTGAACGGTCATCACAGCAAATACTGAATGATAAACCGATTGTAAGCGATCCATTTTGTAATGCAGTAGGTAGGCATTGATATAATTGTTTACTGATTAACAATTTGGAGCAAACATGAGCACGAACTAAAAAGACAGCAGTCAATCTAGTCTATCACGCTGCGGTGATAGGTGGTCTCAGCGTGCATTGCAGCCTACAATGTTAGGAAAGGAATTGAAAACAAAATCAATGATGCCTACTGATTAAGTCACGAATACTGATGATTCACTCCCGCCCTTTGGAGCTTACCGATGTTCTCATGGTTCAGCAACACACACACACACACACACACACACACACACTGATATACGTGTGTACAAAGACACCCCCACTCCACACTGGGACAGACAGAGACAGACAGACAGACAGAGACACACACACACACACACACACACACACACACACACACACTTTATATCTATCTATCTATCTGAGTTATTGACAGATAGAAGAAGAAAATGCAGATAAAGTTATAGATATGTAGGGGAGTTACAGTTCACTGCCAACGCCAAGACATTTCAGAGGTTGAAACTGCAGTCATATCAGGAACGCCAGTGCCTCCCTCCCACCTGCAATCAAGATCAATGACACAGAGATCAAGTCAGTCGACAAGTTTTGCAACCTGGGCAGCACCTTATGCAGCAACGGAGCCCTTGATGCAGGAGTGACGCTGGGGCATCGCCAAGGCCAGCTCCTCCTTTGGCAGACTGAACAACAGGCTGTGGAACAACAAAGGCATCAGGCTCAGCACCAAAATCAAAACCTACAGAGCTGTTGTGCTGACCACCTTGTTGTACTGCTGTGAAACATGGACGACGTATCGCCGTCACATTCAACAACTTGAGCAGTTTCACCAGAGATGCCTACGAAAGATCCTCGGCATAAAGTGGCAAGACAGGGGTCTCCAACCTCCAGGTCTTAGAGAGGAGCGGCCTGCCTAGCATCGAAAGCCTGCTGATCCAGTGCCAGCTACGCTGGACAGGACACGTTGTCCGCATGACAGACAGCAGGATCCCGAAGATGCTTTTGTATGGCCAGCTGAAGGAAGGCCACCTTGAACTTGGAAGACCCTGCAAGCGCTTCAAGGACACATTGAAGACAAACCTCAAAGCCTGTGACAGAGGCATCGCTTCCTGGGAAACTGATGCCCTTGACCGCTCTCGCTGGAGGATGCTGTGCTCTAGTGGCATAAAGACGTTTGAAAACAAGAGAACGCTGGCCATTAAGGAGAAGCGTGAGCGAAGAAGCAGGGCTCAACTTCTGGAGATGGTTTCCCTTGCAACACCTGTGGGAAGTGCTGCGCATCCAGAATCGGCCTCTTCTCCCATATGAGGACACACACCGACAGATAAGCCTGCCTGCCTACTCATCCGTCGACTATAATGTACGAATCTATCGAGAGAGAGAGAGATCCTAGATGTGTGTGTTTGTTACTGTGTGTGTGTGTGTGTGTGTGTGTGTGTGTGTGTGGTGTTGCAAAGGAGTTGCATTTTAAAACAACAACAACAAACAAAAACTAAAAACCCCACCGAAACAGAGACTGGTTGTTTATCAAAGTAACCATGCAGTGGCATCACTGATACTGCATAGCGTAAAAAGGGTTTACACAGGCAATGTCTTCTGCAGTGCCTATTAAATCCCTGCCTCTTTTGTGTGTGTGTGTGTGTGTGTGTGTGTGTGTGTGCAAGGAAGCTTGTGTGTATGTGTGTGTGTGTGTGTGTGTGTGTGTGTGTGTGCAAGGAAACTTGTGAGTATGTGTGAACTTTTTTTTCCTGATGTGATAATGCTTCCATGGATGGAGATATCTTCCAGTGAAATTTTGTCAGTGCCACAATTTTTTATCATCCTCAGTCTGTACAGGGGGCACCAAGGCAGAACTGGTTGTGCATTGGACTTCTGATCCAGTGATCACCAGCAATGGAAGTGCAAGGCCTCATTTGGGCAAGTTGTTGTGTCTTGGGACAGGCACTTTACTCAGATTTTCCCCACTCCCCACAATTGTAAATGGGAACCTGAATTTGGTAAAGGTTTTAGAAAAAAGGTTAAAGGTCCCATAGACTTTAACACCCATTGGGGCAGTGAATTCATATCCACTGTGTCTAGGGCTCAGCATTGGAAGGGGGGCACAATCCTCTTCTTCCCCCATTTTAACCAGCCTTTCCCAACCAAAGCCAGGTGCTCATTCAAACCTGGGTAGAGTGAGGAAAAAAAGTGCCTTTCCCAAGGACTCAACACCAAGCTGATGCAGGGGATTGAACCATGACCTATGGATCAGAAGTCCAACGTCTAACGGTTCCGCCACAGCACCTCTCAACTTTGGTTGTGGAAGGAGAGGATTGGGACCTCCATTCCTATCCCGATTCCTAGACACAGTGAATTCAATGCCCCTGTCACTGGAAAAGGCTCCAACTGGCTCCACATAGCAACTGGCAGCATATGGCTTCACTAATGGTGCAGTTGATTTAAAAATCCCAAGATGATGGACATCTACAATGATGATGATGACTAAAACCACTATACACTCCTATTCCTACACCCCAAATTTGGCTTACATGCAGTTCAACATGTTTTAATAGTCATTCAAGTTAATCTTTTCTCCACTAAAGCATAGTAGATTGGTTTCCAAAGGGCTAGAAGGCATGCTGGGCGTCTTCACTTTTCAAAAATCACTTAACATCCATCATGGATAACTAGTCCTTAACATGTACATTTGATCTTGTTCATGTGTACAGTATGAATACATGTGATGGGAGATCTGGCCCAGTCCCACAGCGTTCCAGGGACAAGTCATGGGGATCAGCAACAGAGCTCTAGTGGACTGCGGACTTTGTAACCTATTCTGGACTGACCGTCTGAACATGGCCTGGGAACGCTGAAGAAGAAGTCAATGCATGTTTATGTGCATACATGTCCAAGAGCACCCCATTTTGCTTTATTTTTGGTTGTATGAATGTTTTCATTCCAGCACACATGCAACCATTATGTTTTCAAGGGCTAGAATGCATGCTGGGTGTCTTCACTTTTCAAAAATCACTTAACACCATCATGGATAACTAGTCCTTAACATGTACATTTGATCTTGTTCATGTGTATAGTATGAATACATGTGATGGGAATGTAAGGAGTTAAGGATAGGTTTGCATAGAGGCTGGATTCAAACAACAGACTCCTATACCTGCAGGTCAGAATTCCTCCACTCTAACCCCCAGGTCATCATCATGTCCCCCATCACATTGTTCTGTGTACATATGTACATGTGTGTGTGTGAGTGCAAAGTAGAGGGAGAGAGAGTAAATATAACAAAAAAGAGCTCAACAGACAGACAGGTTTACGATGGCACTGATGACAGGGACAAAATATTCATACAAAGACTCTTTCTCACCATTGCCCAATAATTACAACACTTCTTTTTTTCCCCCCACTTTTATTGATTTGTATAATCTCATTCACAAGATCAACATTAACATCATACCACTGAGAATAAATTAAATACATCAAACATTTAAGCCACACAACTGTCGCAAATTTACAATCCACCTTCAGTTTTCACAATAAATAATAATATACAGTATTTACATAACCAATTCAAACATATGCACATATTGTACAATTTGTGTGTGTGTGTGTGTGTGTGTGTGTGTGTGTGTGTGTGTAAAACAGACAGACAGACAGAAGTTAGTGTGAACATAATGAATTCTGGAAAAGAAATATATATACATGTACAAAAGCAAAGCAGAAACTGCCATCACTCTTCACCCTCCTCTCTCCACATACACACACACACAAACGCACACACACATACACACACCTATGCAAGCAAAAACACACTCTTTCTCTCTTTTCCTCTTTTTCACCTGTGATGTGGCAGAGGAGTTAATTACAATTTACATACATATAATTATCAAATATGGAACATACAAATTAACTTATTCAATTTGAAGGGACACAATTTGGCACAGTTTAAACATGATATCAATCATCCCCATGTGCAACAATCATATTCAATAGTAACAATTATTGAATTATGCAAATTTTACACAAAATTAAGGATGATTTGGAACTACTGACACACACATACACACATGTGATTCACAAATGCAAATAAGAGGAATTTTTTGGTTTTGGTTTTTCTGACTGCATAACTTTCTGGACGGTGTGTTCAGCTGTTGGTACCTGTATTTCATGAAATATATGTGGCTTAGTACTACTTGCCCAGCATTCAAGCCAAAAGTATACTTCTTACAAGCTCCAGATATAATGTCTATTTTGTTTTCACTTTCACAAAGCAAGATGGCCTCTTGTGGTCTGAAAATTTACATTACAGAAGGAATAAAGTTCAAAATGTGCAATATCATTATGATATTAGCATCCAAAATGAGAAAAACAAACTGTGTCTAGCTGACTTCCGCAATTTCATTGTAAA
Organism: Babylonia areolata; assembly: GCF_041734735.1. Taxonomy (NCBI): domain Eukaryota; kingdom Metazoa; phylum Mollusca; class Gastropoda; order Neogastropoda; family Buccinidae; genus Babylonia; species Babylonia areolata. The sequence goes on along the minus strand of NC_134881.1, from coordinate 38,690,149 downwards.
AGAATCATTACCAAACAACTATTTTACTGACAGAATACAAGCAATAGTGAGACAACAGAGAGACAGACAGACAGTGGGGGACAGACAGGCAGAGGGAAGGAGAGAGAGGGAGAGAGAGAATGAAAATCTGACAACTCACTTTTTCCAAAAGCGTTCCAGCACTTCTTACCCATTTGTTTCTTCTCACATAACTAAACTTCTAACAAAGTCACACTGTCACTGTCATCTACTTTCTTTAAAGTTAGTGTCCAGACACACAAATCAATATGAACAAAAAGCTGAAATTATACCTTAAAAATAAAACTGTTGTTGAGAAAAAAAACCCTGTACAACTGCCCCAGAGTAGACAGAATTAGTGTAGAGAAAAAGAGACAGAGACAGTGAAACAGAGATATAATGAAACATGAAGAGAAGGAAAAAGAAAATCAAAAGAGAACTTTCATTATATGAGACTACTTGATGTCAGCTGTAGCTAGACAGTCAGTATATACTGAGATGAATACAAATGAAAACAATGGTAAAACTGGCCAATAATTTTATATCTTATGCTGCCATGTCAACGAGCCCCAGTGTGTGCAGGACTGTCCCTGCTGCTTAAGGCTCTGCTTCCAGGTCCTGTGGATCCTCTTCCACATCAGAGTCCCCCAGTTCTGAAGTAGGACTGTCAGCCTCCTCCTCATCATCAGAGTAATCCTGGGCATCTGCCTCTTCCTGCAACAACAGCAGAATCTGACTGGCAAGAGACTGAATTCTGCTGGCTGTGGCATCACCACTGTCAGCTAATGATGCTGTCAGACGATGTGAGCCTGATGACAGGGAGGACAACAGATTCAGCTGGGAGGAGGGATTACTGTTCACAGTGCCGCCACTGGCTGTGGTGGGTGATGACGATGGAACAGAGTCGGGCACGGACTCTGACATTTCCGAGGAACCAGAAGAAAGAGAATTGTCTGCAGGAAGGTTTTCACTGATCAGTCTGTCGGTTGTGGTGTCTTTCCCATATCTACAGTCACTCCCACCTTCATTCACTTCTTCACGTGCCAGACCTTGGCCAGCACTGGGCAGCACTGCGACAGAGACCACATCAGCGCTGGACGGAGAGTTCACAAGATTGTCACTGGATGGAGTGTTCACATGACGGTCACTCACATGGCAGTCACAGTCAGACTCCAACACAGGGCACTGGGTGTCCTCACCGTCCACCTCATCAGCCAGTTCTGTGCTGCTGACCTCACTGATACCACTATCGTCCAAACTGTTGTTCCTCTCCTCACTCCTCACACATACCTCAACACCTGTGGGTAGTTTGTGCAGAACAGGCGATGACAAAGGAGAGGACAAATGCAGAACTGCTGAGTTTTGATGTGGGGTTTGGGCATGGTGGGACTGTCCTGATCCCAAACACCTCAACACTCCCTGCAGGTCATCGGTGGAGATCAAGTCACTGTCCAACACATGCTCTATTTTCTGTGTGGATGGGATGGTGCTGGATGCATACCTGTGGAGCAGACTGTTTCGTTCAGGTAGGACACTGTGCTTCTCCACTCCTCTCCTGGAACAGCCAGGGGCTAGACTACACTGGGAAGGCACAGTGTAGGGGGCGAACCTTCCACGCTGGGTAGCACTGGATGACAGATAGTGATGTGGGTTCGATGGAGACAAGCTTGGTGTAGCTCGCTCTAAGTGGTGTCGGAGTCCTACCACTACAGGGTTGTTTTGCGACATTCCTTCCTCCTCCGTAAGGAAGCGAAGAGCCTCCTGTGCACAATCCAGGAATCCTCTCTGGAAGAATGTTCCAGGAACCAGAGGGGTTGAGACCGGGTCAAGGGTTGGGCTGGGTGGAACATCATCGGCGTCAGTGTCCACGACAGAGAAACAGGTTGTGGGAACTGAGTCCTGCCAGGCCACTGGGACTTCCATCGTCAATTCACCTGCAACACATTGCAAACACAATGCGGTCTGAGCATCCTATCTGCTGTTGACTTATCATTTCACCTGAAGTATTCTAAATGCATCATTTATTCAAAACATGACCACCAGTCACAATGACTGACTGCACATACAAAGACAGTGACACAGCCAAAAACACTGTCACAGACTTACACAAACACATGCACTTCTTACTTCTATGTTACAGTGTCATCTGCAGAAGAAAAATACAAGTACTAGTAAGACTTAAAATGGATGCCAGATGAGACAGAGAGAGAGAGAGAGAGAGAGAGAGAGAGAACTGACAAAATTATGAACCACAGACATATTGAAGTTGATGAAAAGAAGAAGAGTTACTAAATTGTCTGAAGATGTCTTGAGACACATCAGTGATCATGTGCAAAACAGTTTTGTTTGTTAGTTAGGGATGACCCATACTGATGGAAAAACATTCCTTCAACTCAAATGTTTGATACATTATGACTATCTATCCTATCTGACTCACACACAGTGCATATGCATACATGCAAAGACACACAGACATACTGGAAAAATGCCCTCTCTTAAAACATACAAACTGGAAAAACACTATTTGGGTTCTGAAATTCAATATACTGTACTGTCTCTAGCTCTCACTATTGTGAATTCATATATATGAATGATTCCCACAATCTTCATGTATCACTATCAGGGTGACAAAGCTGATTTTTCATGGCATAAGCTTCTTCAGTTCTTGTTAAATATGACAATGCGATAAATCTCTGAGATTTATTTTGTTACAGTACAGAAAGTATATTTCAATCATATGTATCAATATAACCATCACTTCTTAATTGGATTACAATCATCATAGTGCTTTGAACCCCAACAGAAAAATAACCCTCTTAAATAGATTCTGCTGGGTAATGAAATAGGATCTGATGTTATCGTGTATCAACTGACCCTGAAAGACTGAAAACGACCCGTTCGCACGTTTATTCTGGTCTGTACCCTGAAATGCACATCAGTGACGTCAGACGATCAGAGCATGCTGCACATCCAAGCCTACCCAGTGCAACAAGTTTATACGCTAAGGCAAAAATGATTCAGCACTTTCGTGCGTTGATAAACTAACAAAATGGTCGGATGGAATTCTTGTTTTCCTTTCGGCTTATTCGATTCTGTCTTAGCTGCTGCACTTGTGGAAGCGCTAATAAATTATGCACAAAATGAAACCTACCCACACCACAGCCCCTGCTGCGCATGCTTCGTTGAGAGGGAATTCCAGCAGACAAAACGAGCGATGGAATTTCTGCGCCTGTTTGGTCTAGCTAAACCAGATGCTCTGTATGGACAATCTCAATGTAAGCAGAAAAGCCTCTTGATCCAGAAGTCTTCTCCAAGAATACACGCAAGTGGACAACTCCCTGACACAGGACAGCACCTTCCTCGTGTGCCGGCTCAAGACACGAATGCCCACAAGCTTTGCTGTGGGTGTGTTCGCTCGACGGCGTCAATGAACGCCAACACCTAGACTTCTGCGCATGCGTGAACTACCGAGGTCAGCGTTCGTTTGCCGGTGTAAGAATTTTCTTGGCTCCCCGGCAAGAGTTTGCGAGGACACAGAGTAGCACGCTGTGCACGTTACAGGGGTTGAAGGACTTTGTGAGACTTGGTGTCACATATTTAACGAAAAAAATGTAAACCAGCCACCATTCGTTAAAAAAAAAAAAGCACACACCAACGTCTCTTTCAGCCGCAGTTTTGTAACGACTCCAGTGACTCTCTCTCTCTCTCCGGCTCTCTCTCAAAACAGCTCCAGTGCAGAGAAAAGATTTGTTCGGCATACTGATGACGGAAAATGAAGATATGATACTCTCACTAGCAAATTATGTGTCCGAGGCAGTAAATATACGTAAAACGTCTACTATCGGTCAAAATACTCATTAATTCATATATAAACTTAGTATGGGTACCCGCTTATCCCTTAGTAGTTTAGTTTACTTTGGTTATGTTTTTCCTTTCTGTTCCATTTTATTTGTTTTGCACCATTTTTGCTCTGATTTGTACCTACTATGTCACTAGAGCTTTACAGCTAATGACATTAAACATTTCAGTGTTCAGTGTTGTTCTCTCTCACACACTGACACACACACACACACACACACACACACACACACACACACACACACACACACACACACACACACACACACACACACACCACGACACAGAGGTGATATTGGCTGGTGTGTCAGTTACGTGTTACATATATATATATATATATATATATATATCATGATGTGTGTGTATGCATGCGTGCGTGCGTGCG
>NC_134881.1:38673409-38680909 GCF_041734735.1 Babylonia areolata | reverse complement strand
CAAATGTTTAAACCAAGTGCCAGCAAACAGTACCTCACTGACAGTGAAAACAACAGAGAAGAAATCTGCCTTGTAAAAGATCGACTCGTATGGGTTTCTCTTGCACAGTGCATTGAGGCCATCAGAGGAAAGAAAAGTTGCAGTGTTACAGTGAATTAGCCAACTTGACCACTTGCATCCTGTTTTTCATATAACCAAAACTGTATACCTATTAATTTTCGTCTTACCCAAAAGTAGGTATTTTTCTACTTTTCAAAAAGCTTGAAACTAGTTATATATCTATTGGAAATTAACAAATAATGAGGCCAGGAGATGAAATGATTAACAAATAGTAAAGAGTGGTAACTCTCTTCATTTCATTCACAAGGTACACAACTTTTAGTCAGTGCTGCTTACGCTACCGATTCAGCTAGTACACAGGTAAATAAAAGGTACGATGGAACAAATTAATTTCCAGTTGAAAAACCACCGAGGCAACCATGTGTTTGTTCTGTATTGTTCTGTGTTGTCCATGTGTTCTGTGTGGCTTGTTCAGGATTAAAGAGGCTATGCCAGTCTTGAATAAAAGCTAATTTGTGTTTGCACATTTCTTCTGTCTTTGCTGCTGTGTGCACATGTCAAATGATCGGTATAAGGACAGGCCCGGCGCTTCCTTTTTTGAGGAAGTGTCTGGGTTTGTTCCATTGTACCTTTTATTTACCTGTGTACTAGCTGAATCGGTAGCGTAAGCAGCACTGACTAGAAGTTGTGTACCTTGTGAATGGAGAATTACCACTCTTTACTATTTGTTAGTTATATACCAATTAATCTTCGTCTGACCCAAAAGTATGTCTACTTTTCATATAACCCAAAACTATGTATCTATTAATATTCGTCTAACCCCAAAGTATGTCTACTGATTTTCATTTAACCCTAAAGTCAGAATGACTACATTTTACCTGTTTTTCACATAACCCTAAAGCATATATTTGTTGTTTTTCACATAATCCAAATGTATATATCTATTGTTTTTTTTCTCCACAAAACCCAGAGTATATATCATCTAATGATTCCCTTAACCCTAAAGCTTAAGTCTACTGATTTTCATCTTACCCAGAAGTGTGTTGACTGATTTTTTCCCCCCACAAACCTAAAAGTATATCGTTACTGGTTTTCATCTCGCCCTAAAGTTGACCTGACTACATATATCCTATGTTTATGTAACCTCAAAAAATTGTTTTCATTTAATGTCAACCTGACTACAGTATGTCCGCAGACTTTTTTTTTTTTTTAACCCTTCATGCTCTCTCGCCCCCTGGCCATGGCAGTCGTACCTTATCCGGATCATGTTCAATGAAGCACGGTGAACAGGATAACTCAATTACACGCTCTGTCTCAGCCACTGACGGGGGGATTATTGATGAAGACGAGAGGTGGGATCAGGGTTATGAACACTAAGAATTGAGCGGAACACTGGTACAAAGCTGATTGTTGTGGGGGTCGCCCCACTGCCCTCACGGGACCAGCTGCCCAGTTTGACAACTGCCCACAGCGCTAGGCCCCCGTCCTAATGAGGGGGCAACCACACACACACCAGGTCTGCAGGTTCACAGGGTCTTCCCCTCCCCCAGCAGGGGCCTAGTTAGATGCATACCGTTACTCACAGTGCCCAAGACACCCCTTACGTCTTCCCTTTCTTTGCCTATCGTCTGCTTCCCAGCTCTGGTGGGCGGTGAGTGACCTCCCTTGAGAGTAGGCCCCCTCGTGTCAACTGTGACATGTACGTTGGTCCAAGCACTAACCCGCCTTGTCAGGTCTATGGTGTCCGCACTCACCATTCAACGTCCGGTCTAATCTTCTCCGGCCCTCTCCCCGCCTCCTGGGTAGGTGGGATGGGGGTAGGGGTGGGGGTGGCACAGTGTATGACACAGATGGTAGTCAGGTAGACAGTGATCACTTTAAAGCAGGCTGCAATCTCCTCGTCATCTGTGGCCTACTGGTTAATCCAGTCCTGACACTTGGCGTCACTTTGGGGAGAGGGGGGAGACATGACAGCCCTGGCTAAGTCCATCCGGGTCCCAGGATCCGGGCTTTGTGTGTTTGTGAGTGGGGGAATTGGGAGCTGGGCCCGGGGGTGGGGGTGTGGGAGGGGTGGGGGTGAGGGGCTGCATGCATTGCAATGCCCGCCCCCCACTCCCGCCCCCACACCCCTCCCGGGTGTGTTATTTCATCGGTCGCATCCCGTGCTTTGTTTTTGGCTTTGTTTACCTCTGCCTGCCATCTGGTGGGAAGAGACTTATTTCCACGTTGCCATGGGGATGGAAGGGGAGGTGGGAGGGCATGGTTGTGGTAAATAGGAAACTCTTGAGTTGTTCTGTGGATTTATTTTCTTAACTGCTTAACTGATTCAATATGTGTCACATTTTTTTTATCAGCAAACGTGTCAATGTCTTTTTTAGAGACAGTAAAATATGCTTGTATCGTGTGTCTTCATTGTAGTGGGGGTATGTTACTCCCCGAGAGAATGGGGTCGTGGAAATGCCGCAAGCTTTCTGCGTAACTGTAGTCATTGACTTACAGTCCAGTTCACGTACAGCAGTGTGGAATCCGCCGGTCCACCAACACCTGACAACCACAGTTCCTTTCGCAACTTAGTCGCTGCATTTGATTTGTTGTTTTTGTCTCTCGTGTCTTTACTGACCTGTTTAGGAATGAAGCGTTGGCTTGAAGAATACCAGACCCCTACAGGAGCGAAAATAGTTTTCGTCGTGTCCAGTGTTTGAGTATCTGAGTAATCTTCTTATCTTGAGGTCTCGTTTAGGTTTGGGTTGTGCCCAAGTTCATGTTTTTTATCTTTTATTTTTTTTAAATTTATTTTTTAGTTTTATCACTTCGCTGTCCTTGTTGTTGTTTTTTTTGTTGTTTTTCCCCCTTGATTTTGATTCTAATGCCCCATTATTGTTGGCAGTGCATATTATTGGCCTTCTCTGTCCAGTGTCTGTCATGGAACGATAGAACAGTGCATGCCCTCAATTCGTAACCACTCAGGTCCATATTCAGCACTTTCACCTGTTTCCGCGTCTTCTGTTCCCACGTGTTCCCGTGTATCCAAAGCAATGGCGATGCTGAACCGTTGCTTGGTTTAGGAGTGACGGTTGACATGTAAGTAAGGAGATGTTGAACCGTTGCTTGGTTTAGGAGTGACGGTTGACATGTAAGTAAGGAGATGTTGAACCGTTGCTTCATTTAGGAGTGACGGTTGACATGTATTGAAGGACTGGATGCATTTCAATCTCCCGGTTGTCCATCTCTTTGAACACTGACCACAGCGTTGTTAAGAAATTCGTCCAGTTAAAGTGCACCTTAAGCTGGCAATATGAAGAGTAGGTCTACGTCACTATTTCCGCATCTCTGTTTTATTAGTTCTGTATTTCTCTCGACTGCCTCAACACGAATCTTGTTTATTCAATTCCTACAAACCCTCAATTCTAATGTTCCCCAAGTGAAACTGTAAAACTACCTGTCTGAACTCAACTCCAACCCTAACCTGACCCTAAAGGGTGAACAGAGGTGAGCGGAACGGATAGCTGAGAAAACAACAACCGTAAATCGAGGGAAAATGAAAGTACCAATAATCGCCGTTTCAGCCTTCTCCATCTGAAGTCACCTGGGTTGAATGAGGAAAATCGGAGTGAGGTGCCTTTCACAAACACCATGCTGAAACGGGGCTTCGAACGCTGATCACTGGTGGACACCGATTCTGCTGTGACGTGTCCAAGGCTGAGGCCACAACGCGGAAAGTGTGGGGACGCTGCAGCCTTAGTTCTCAGGGAGCTGTGCTGTTATCTGTCCACAACAGATGGTGACCGGAGGGCGGTGGCAGGGGGTGACGTCACGACCACCAGCAGATTGATAAAGACGTTGTGACCACACAAAACTGTCACCACTCTAATCCAGCACGCCCCAGTGCTGACACCTCGCGTCAAGGGGCGAGAACTAGGTTGTAGGAAGGTGTTAAAAGTAGTTAAGACGCCGTTCCTATTCACAGGTCCTTGGACCTCCCGTCCGGGAAAGTACTTGACAGCCCAGCAGCCAGCAGCCGATTAAGGTGGAGTGTTTATAAGGAAGGGGAGGGGTGGTGAGTAGAGCCCCAAGGTGAGTGGAGGGCCAGCCCCAACCAATTGCAGCAACAACACTCCACTGACTTTACTCCATCAGTGAGGGGCCGGCACAAGGGACCAGCCTGTAATCCACTTACTGTCAACAAGTGGTCACTGAGTGTGAAGTGGGGCTGGGAGGGGCAGGTCAGAGAGGGGGAGGTGGGGGGGGGGGGGGGGGCAATCAAAACAGAACAAACAAAAAAACAAAAACAAAAAACAAACAACAAAAAAGCAAAACCAAAAAACCCACAAAAACACACAAAAAAACCCCAAACCAAAACAAACAAAAAAAAACCCACGCACATGACACACACACGAAGAGAAGTAAAAACAGATGTACAAACGTACAAAAAAAACAAACTAGGAAATGAAGAGTGGTAAGATGAAACATTCTGAACGTGTGTGTCGGTGCGCGCGCAAACGCTTCTTTGTGTCTAGTAAGTCGAACTTACATACATGAATATTCATGTTATATGACTTTCGTATTTGTATTTGTATGTATTTGTAATTTGTATTACCCTTTTTGTCACAACAGATTTCTCTGTGTTAAATTCGGGCTGCTCTCCCCAGAGAGCTGACAGCGCCACCCATTTTTTGTATTTTTTCTGCTTGTAATTTTATTTGTTTTCATACGGAAGTGGATTTTTCTACAGAATTTGACAGGGACAATCCTTTTGTTGCTGCGAGTTCTTTTACACGCGCTAAGTGCATGATGCACACGGTACCTCGGTTTATCGTCTCATCCGAATGACTAGCATCGCGAGTTCCCTGTCTGGGAGGTGTGCACGTCGGTCTGCATTACTATTATTATTATTATCATCATCATTACCATTATATGTGCTTGAAGTTTGGTTTTGGTTGATTAGTTACCCCCCGAACTTTCAAAAATTCGTTTTGTTCGAAATGTTTCTAACAGTTGTAAAGTTTTGACAGCTTTTCGACGAAGCAGCAGTCGTAACACCATCGATAATAAGAATCCTCGCAGACATCATGACGCTCCCATTATGTACACACCCTTTTCAGGCTTCCTTGGGGAGGAAAGGGAGGAGCGGGGGGGTGGGGGAGGGGAGGCATGACAACAGGAAACAGATGCCATTCAACGTTTAGCATGGTGCCCTCTATCGGCAGTCACGCCCCTTTCCCTCCTCCACCTAACTCCTCTAACACCCCTTCCCCCTCTCGCACACACAATTATGGGACAGTTACTTTTCCCGGCCCTCTCTCCAAGGGCAACAAGTTTGGTTTTTCCATGCACGGACAAAAGCGAGGGGAGTGAAAACAGACGCACCTTACTTATCTGTCGCTCTTTCTTTCTCCTTGCGTTTAGACTCGCTTTAGCACGCACCTACGTACGCACGTGCACGCGCGCGCGCGCATACACACACACACATGCACACACCGACACACACCGTTACCCCTCTCCCCTCCGTCCACCCCTACACACATGTACACACCGACACACACATCCTCACCCCCCCACACCCACCCACACACACATACACCCCCCCCCCCCGCCCCACACACATGCACACACCATTACCCCTCACCCTCCCGCCACATACACACACACACACACACACACGACTTACCACCTATACCACCACTACTATCACACAACCTGTCTGTCTCACTTTTCCCTGTCAATACAAAGGCTGAGGCAGTGGGTACAGGGACCGATGGAGGGTTAGGGACGGATACAGTGTGGAGAATCTACCTCACTGTGTTGCCTCTCTCTGACACCCGTGAAGCTCTAAGGGGGTGGGGATGGTGGAAGGGACGGACGGGGGGCAGGGTGAGGGGCTATCGGGGGATGGGGGGAAGTAAAGGGCGGACTGCACCCAGTATCTCCCCAGACCGTAAAGAAAGGATGGGGTGAGAGGTGAGGGGAGTGCAGTCGGCATGCTTACCAACAAAGCAGAGGACTTTTATACCTTTACCTCAACTTTCACACGCTTCTGTGATGTATACCAAAGTGCACTGTGTCGACCGTGACACGCATGCACGCGCGCACACACACGTACACGCACACCGACTCACCCCCGTGACACCCCTGTTCTGACCTCGCAAGGAAATATCAGTGACATTGTGCTTGGCCTTTCTCTCTCTTCTATGAAGTCCAGCAATGTATTGTGAAAGCTCAAAACCCCATACAGAGAGAGAGAGTGAGTGAGAGAGAGACCGACCGACAGACAGACAGACAGACAGAGACAGAGAGACAGCGAAAGAGAAAGAGATAGACAGAGACAGAGAGACAGGGAAAGAGAAAGAGATAGACAGAGACAGAGAGACAGGGAAAGAGAAAGAGATAGACAGAGACGGGTGGTGGCAAAACGAAACTAACGAATCTGAAAAAAACAACAAAATAACAAAAGATTGACAGAACTGAAAAAAAGATCAAAAAAAAAGAACAACGTATGCCCAACCCCACAAAACACAGACAGACACACAGACAGACAGACAGACAGACAGCGACAGGGTACATCTGGTTCCCTCATTCCTCCTTTCCCTATTTCCGTCTGTTTCTGTATATATGTAAAAAATATTTTAAAAAATATATATAAAAAGCAGAGAAGGGGGAAGGGGGTTAGCACACTCCAACAACACTAAAAAAACAACAAAAAAACAAACAAAAACAACAACCCTGAACTAAAAGTTGAAAGGATTGGCGAGGAGATTTGGGGGGAGTGGGTGTAGGATTTTTTCGTTCTTTTTCGGGTTTTGAAGTGCCGCTTGTGATGTGTACAGATCTTGTGATGTATACACATGGTGTGCTCTATACAGACAGAGGGAAAGTCCTCCTTGTGTCCAGCCTGGCAGTGTTTTACCCTTTATTTCAATGGCAACACTGTCACTGGGTTGGTCTTCTCGCCTGGCTGCCTCTCAATGGGGGGCCGGGGCTGGTGCGCACTGGTCTGGAACCGCTCTCCGCCGTGTGCTCACACCCACACACACCGGCACCCCCCCCCCCTAACCCCCCTTCCCCCCACAAATCCACCTACACCTATCCACACATCCCCCTCTCTCGAGACCCCCTCCCACACACACCAGCAAGACATACATACAACGAGAGAGACAGACAGACCCACACAGTCGCGCGCACACACACACACACACACACACACCTCTAATGTCCTGCCCATCCTTTTCTGTCAAAAACTGTGCGCGCGCGCGCGCGCGCGTGTGTGTATGTGTGTGTGTGTGTGTGTGTGTGTGTGTGTAGACAGTTCTGGAGAACTCGGAGATGAGCATCATTGTCTTTCTAAGTGCTCTTTTTTTTTTCAATGCCGCAAATTCCATTCATTGTTTAACAGCAATAGTAAATCTTGCCTCAGGATGTTAAATGTTTTTTTCTTGAGAGAGA